>NC_083619.1:9887397-10022397 GCF_963584025.1 Labrus mixtus
TGCAGACGCTGTCACCATATTCACCCAGAAGCTGTTCTACTGCTGCCTGACTGAATTTGACACCGACACAGATGCACAAGCAGGCGGTAAAAAGCAATGAGCTGCAGACAAGCCTCATGGCCCAGTACTC
Organism: Labrus mixtus; assembly: GCF_963584025.1. Lineage (NCBI taxonomy): Eukaryota > Metazoa > Chordata > Actinopteri > Labriformes > Labridae > Labrus > Labrus mixtus. The sequence continues at coordinate 9,887,528 of NC_083619.1, forward strand.
AGCTGCCTCCTGGAGTTCCTCAGTCTACTCCATGTGCTAACATTCATGCTCCCAGTGGGCAGAAAAAAAACTTTTCATAGACTGAGCGGCGAGGGAGCATGTGTAAAAAAAGACCTCAGTTCTCAAACGACTCCGCAGGAAAGGAGCAAGAACAACATTTGAGAAACTTTTGCCGTTTTCTGAAAATGGGATTCATTTTTCTGATGAAGGAATATCTTCTATGAGGATTTTATAAACATAGGTACACAACAACAGCTCAGCACTTTTTAGACTTTTGTGATAACTTTTTGTCTGTGGAAACATCAAATAATGATGTGGCTGTAATACAATCATGTTACAGCTCTAGATATATATAATATGCTCATTATACTGTGTAGCTTTGTACAGTTTGATTCCAGATTCAAATGAACTGTAAATAACACAAATATAAAACAAACAGGTTGCTGAACAGTCTAACTCAAAGTAGTTCAGTTCTCAGTTTGAGGTATTTTTATTCACTTTGAATATTTAATGCGATCAGGTTTACATTTTGTTTTCAATGTATGCCACTTTAAAATCACCAGCAGTGTATTTCTGTTTCACTGCAATAAGAAAGAGATTATTTTGACCATTTTTATGAAACTTTAACACAACACTTTCCCTGCTTTAGATGGAGCCTGGTCCACTGTTACTGCAGGTTCAGTACTGCTGCACACATAGTGTTCAATTAAACTGTCAAACGTTAATGGACCAAGATGTTTGGTATCATGTATTACATGTTGGGAGGACGGTTATTCCTCATATGTATTGGGAAATAGCCAGATAGAATTTAAAAACAGATTACACCTATAGAATATATTTATAATTTTAAAGATGACTTTCACTTACAGTACCTTCAATTTAATTTTTTCTGTTTTTCTTTCATTTATAATTTGTCTTTTGTAATGAGCTGGAAAAATAATTAGGCATCCCTTTCAAAAACAGTATATTTCTTTACAGGTTTACAATATTACAGAGTTTACCTTCTTATTATAAGTCACTGTATACTAATAAACCGGTGGAGCCTCAACACAGTACAACAACTCTTCTTAACCAGCTCATAGCTTATTATGTCCATTGATTGACTTATTTACACTGTTTATCATGAAGAAACTCACAACTTTGAATTAATGCATTTAATTGCTTTTTTATAAGAACAGGTCAATCATTACGTCTTTCAAAGTAATCAGCTGTTCAACAATTCTGGATATCGGTTTCATATAATGGAAATGATAAACAATGAATTATGACAAAAACATGTTTCTAACATATAGCTTCAGTAATATTCAAAGTTCAAATAAGATTCTAGCTGCAATTAAAAGCCACTATTTTAAAAACTATGACACCAAATCTTGATGATACCTAATTTAAAAAAAAGGGTTATTCATGTAAAGAGATTTTTTTTCTTCCAGTTAGGTTAAAGTGCAGTTTGCAGTATCAAACCCAGAACAGATCCATTTGTTGCTGAACTGTTTGTACCCCTCAGCATTGATCAGGTTACTCCCTGAACAGAGAAAAACACAAAGACATTCATGAAGACAAAAAAGTTCAATGAAATCATTTTTCCATGGTATTTGAGGTGTGTTCTGAGGTAAACAGATCAGATACTTACCATCCATCAAGTTCTGCAGGCTGCAGTAGTTTGTGCTGTTATCAGCCGGCTCTATAGGGAACTCAGACACCGCCTCTCCCTACACACACACACACACACACACACACACACACACACACACACACACACACACAAACACACACACACACACACAAACACACACACAAACACACACACACACACACAAGCACACAAAGAGGGGAGAGATAAACACTGTTTTAATAGAAACATTAGAGATGATGACATTTTGTATTGAAGTCCTGTGGTCTTGAAAAGAGCTTGTTCGGGGCTAAAACACACACTTACAGTCACTTTGCAGACGGTGGACTGCTCCAGGAGAAACTGAAGGTCGCTCAGTTTCTTGGTGGTTGGAGAGGTGTGTGTGGCTGTGATCAGGTACGGAACTGACGCCACAAGCTGTAAAACATTTCAAAATCACTCTTACAGACACATCAGATACTTTCTATTTCAAACTCAACCTAAAATACAATCACTGAATTGTCCATAACTGTAGATTTCAAACAGACACAAGAATCTGTTCTGCTGTGGACTTTGCCGTTCTGAAGGGATCTTGCACTTTTTCCCAGTAATTTTAACGTGTGCTGTGGTTAGCTGACGGAGCGTGGTGTCAATGCGGTGGTTACACCAGCCATGTCTTGGCTCCAAATGACATCAGTATGTTAATAAGGCAGCGCCCGTTGTGGGGTTATTTTGGCTTCAAACTATACAACAGAAGGAGACTGAGAAACACAGCAGTATACGGGCTGTAGCAAATTCAGTGGCAACTAATCCATGTCTCCCATATATTAAATAATATGAAACACTGTGTCATTACTAGAAAAGTTATTTATGTCGAGGGTCTTTGAGGATATAGGAAGACATTTTAATTGATTTCCAATTCATATATTTACTGTAGGAGCTGTAATGTGTATTTTTACCTCGGTTGATTATTTGTTATATTTTGCTCCTTATATGGGTTTTATATTATTTCCGGTAATTAGCAGTGGGCGTGGTTTACCTTATTTTTACATGTGCATTGGGGTGGCCGGAGGCTTGACAAAGAGGGTGAGTGAGTTTGAAACATTTTCTGTTGACCATCATCGTCATTTTTATCTTCATCATCATCACCGTAATCATCATCATCATCTTTTGAACATTTTGTTTACAATTAGTTTTTCACTATTGTGTTTAATAAATCCACAAACATATCTGGAATTAGAATTTTTTATACAAACAAGTCACATGTACAGACCCCCTTAGTCTCTGTGCGGAATTTTTCAATCTTAAGTTGCCACAATATTTATCACACCTCAACATTAGATCAGTTAAACAAGATGTGTCTGACCTCGTAGGAGCACTTCTCTCCTGCATACAAACAGCTCTGTCTGATCTGCCAGGCCTTGATCTGGTTCACCAGCTTTCCTTGGACAAGCTCACACGAGATGTCAAACAACCTGTACAGCCCCACAAAAAAACATCATTAATGCAAATATTAACTTTATAAACTTTATATTAAGAATCATCATAACTCTGTATGTTTCTGCACAGGTATGACTAATGTGAGTCTTGTGGTCTCCACATATCCTGCATAACATGCGTGAGAAATTAGTCTGCAGAGCTTTGACTTCCTAAGTTCCTTGTCTAACATGCATTTGACCCTTTTACTCTGTGACAGAAGTGGATTATATGCTGCTGAAAGACACACAATAAAGAGTTATCTCTGTCTGAGAGCAGGTCACATGGTGCAGCATCTGCTCTGTGAACATGAAGTAACAGCTGCTGGATGGACATTTATAATCAAATCAAACCATTTTTTTCAATCGAACATAAAACAGAGAATTCCTAGAGAGAGTGCCTCAAAGCAAACTCAATACACAATGACAAGCTCTAAATTTCCTTCATGAAGCATATCATGAAAATACTTAAATGAAGAACATTAAACTTACCATTTGACTTTGCACTGTGAGGTTCGGTCTGCCAGTGAGATGGTGAGCGTGGCCCCCAGGAGAACAGCAGAAGTTACTAACAGCAGTCTCAGGTCCATGATGAAGATGGACGGCTCAGTATGTGTCAAGTATGTTTATCAGCGTGTGGACGTCTTCTGAATGCAGCTCAATCTCCCCTGAGGGCTAAAAAGAGCCGAGCATCATGTGATCATGTGGACGGTACAACATTGATTAACATGGACCACAGCAGGAGGAAGGAGAGTGGACGAAACTGAAGAAGAACAAACTTTAGTTTAAAAAGAACAAACTGAGAGATGTTAAACTACTTATGTAAAATCTGGATGTTCATTTGTTGGATATGTTACAATTGAATATAAATATTTTAATAAATTATCATATTGTGTTTTAATGGATTTAATTACTTTCTGTGCCCATTGTTGTCCACTGGCGAGATTTTGGAATTTAACTTGCAGAGACCTGAAACTTGACTTAAAAAACAGAGTCCCAGTCCAAAACATTTTCAGATCATCCTACAGCCATTTTATTTTAACCAACAGTATCCATGCTGCACAGCCTTCATAAGACCTATAAAACATGGACATTACATCTCTGTGAATCATGATGCAAACGCTCTCAAAGAGAGATTTACCTTCATGCTATCCTAGTGGTCTATATTCAATCAGTTCAACCTTTTTAGGGATTTTAAACAACAGACTTTTGGCTAACATGGAGCAGCAAAACAAAAGCACAAAACTAACCTGAAATCAGCACATTGTCTATTCATGCTGATGTGGTGGGAGTTGCCTTCTTGCACATCAAGCAGAATAAATATCACCATCAACATGAATACTCTAAACCGTATCAATATCATCATCAATATAATCGTCATTAACATATTTTTTTCAAACAGTAATCGGCTGCAGTCAACAGCTACACGAGAGTCAACCAAACATTAGAGTTAAATAAAAATAACAACACTGCTCTATAGAGCTAAAGGGGAAAAAACACAAAAACACGGCTTACATTCTAGGTGATCTGGTTTTTCACAACATCAGTGTGATTATTTGTCCATGATTTCTAAACATGAGTCATAGTTGACAGACAGTGAAATGTTTTCTCTGGCTGCTATAGCCTCACTAACATTCATGTTTATAATAACCCAAATATCATCAACTCTCCCAAATATTCAGAGCTATTGATTGTTGTTGTTGATGATGGGCTGATAGCTCAGATGAAAAGTTGAGTCATGAACTGAAATAAAGCCAGGAATATGTATGTAAAAGTGTTGATGCACTGGAATTTCCACATGTGTACATAGCATGGGAACCAGAAGAATCTGAATGAGGTGTCCACTTGAAGTCCCCCAGCAGAGCTAAAGAGCCCCCCAGGCAGACCCCCTTCCAGAAGCTACCCAAATACTCCAAGACAGCTGCATACTTCGAATTGCCTTTCGGTTCATATGCACAAACAACAGCCAGTGCTTCCTCTCCATAACTCCAAGTCCCAAAGAGGCAACCCTCTCATTCCCAGAGGAAAACTGCCCGGGGCCTCTTGAGTATCACCACACCTGCCTGGTGCCTCTCACCCTACAAACTCTGATATACGAGAGAGGCCTTCCTTCTTTGCAAAGAGTTTGGCTCAGAGCCTTAGCTGTGTGTTGGGTTTAAAACAAACAAGAAACTTTTGTATTTAATGTTGAAAATATTTGAACTTGAACCTTTTCCTAGTGATAACAGCATGAGAACTAAAGAGTCATAACAGACTCACTGGAGATGATTTGTTCTCACATGTACAATAATCATTTGACACTGTTGTTTTAATACCATGGCATTGATTCTGCTGAATTTGTCCTGGCACATGAAATACTGCTGTGACTGTAAAGACTTCTTAGTTTCCTGAGATGTGAACAGACATTTCTGAGAAGTGTTAGAATCTAAAGAAAGTACAGCAAACATATTCTATATTTTAAGTAGTGGGGAGTGAAAAGTATTGAATGCGAGCAGCCTGAGTCAGAAGAGGATTGTTTCCCTCTTCAGCCTGTTCGCCCTCTACTGACAAAACGTTGAACTTCACATATCACCCAGTTTGATTTGTTTAAAATTAGAAAATTATTGTGTTTTTTCACAACTGCCATGTTGATAGTAACATTCACTTAAAAATGAAAGGAATAACACAACAGATAATCGAGGGTTCGTCAAACTATTACACTTACTGAACAAAACTTGTCGTGTGGAACATTATCTCACTCTGATTATTGTCTTTTAAGCTAAGAGTCTCTCCCCTTTGAGTGACAGTTCATCATTTTCCCCAAAACTTTGTCAATGAACATCAGGTACTTCATATTATAGACAACGATCATTACTGTCAGAAAGTGAAACACATGAGTGATATACATGTCTTTGTAAAATGTAAAACTCTGACAAAGACTGCATTTTTGTTATACAGATGGCGCTTGATTCAGATTTTCTGCCTAATAAAACTGAGAGTGTGACTGAAGAATGGGCATATAAGGGCATACAGGTCTACTCACAAATGATTACAAACAATATGATTGATACATTTGAAACATTAGTAACTACATGTAATATACCTCACAATAACTTATTTCAGTATAAGTAAGGACCTACCTCCTGAAACAGCAGAGAGACGAAACAGAACCAGAGAATTCATGGGTTAAATGAATTTCTTAGCGAGAATAAAGATAGTGGAAATAGTAAATCTCAAGCTCTCAAGAGAAACAAAGTCGAATTAGACAAGGCCGTTCAATCTATTAGATGTTCAGTAAGTGTAAGATCTAATCTAGAAGTACATAGATGCAAACATGGAAAGTTGTATGAAAAGGAAGTAAGACCTTTGGATTACATTGAATGACTGCCATACTGTTTATTTTACATCTTTCACTGACATGTCACTCAGATTTATATTCCGGTTACAGGACATGAGCCTTTAATGTAGTAACAGACACACCTGCAACAATAACTCCTTTCAGTCTCATTACTGCAGGAAACAAATAAACTGTCTTATACCTAAAGTCTGGAATTTAAAGCTGGACTCCAAGCAGCGTTTTGACATATCTATCTTTAGATCAAGGCAGGCACAGTTTCTGCATGTTTGTCTTTTTTTTAGAATCAGACTGTCTCTTTACAATTGTGTAAATAAAAACCTGTATATATGTCGTTTGGCCATAGTTTTCAGTTCTTCAGTTCTACGCATTTTAAAACATAAAAACACAACTGTTGAATGCTCAGGAGCAACTCTTCAGAAAAAGGAAGAAATGTTCATTCAAATCTCTGCATCAAGATCTTCTTTATATAAACTTCATTGTTGAGAATTTCATTTTGAAGTCTTAATATAGTCCAGCTCCTGCACGACAAGTGATCAAATACACATTTGTGAGTTAAGGATTCAGACTTTGGTGATTTTCTTTAATGTCGGTTTGAAGTCCAGACCTGGTTGGATCCCCTGGATGATTTTTTGGAGCTGAAATACAAAAACAAAATCTAAACTCATCACATTAACATTTGATTCCACTGTGCAGTCAATAACTTCATAGAGTGGTCAGTGTGCTGCACACATTGTATCAAAGTAAATGTTTTAATGGCATCAGACACAAAATGATTGAAAAGGTATTTATACCTGTGAACAAGGCAAAGTGACTGACCTGGTTTAAGACTGGAGCAACTGTTGTTTCATTTAGCTCCAGAGTGGACTGAACAACTGTCTCAAAGATCACTATCACTGTGTGGCATACAAAATAGAATTCAGACTCATTCATGTTAGAATCCCATGTTCAGTAGCATGCTCAAACAACACTTACCATAGTCTGATGAATCTGTTGTTTGAAGGGTAGATGTTGCTTCAATTGGTTCTAACGGAGACATGGTCAACGTCTCTGGTTCAGAGAAGGGATGAGACACTGGGAAAACATCTAAATAGAAAAGACCACATTTTTAATTCGTATTGCAGAACCTAAGTTTTAAGAGTTTAAGAGTTAACCGACAAAAATATATATTTTTCATTTTCCTAAGCCTTCTGGAGGTCTACTCACCTGTCTGTGCAGCACACCGGGTCAAACATCCAGCAAACAGGATCAGCAGCAGCATGTTTACGTTTTTTTGCAGATTATAAAAAATTCAAAGAGTGAAATTTATGGAGAGAAGAAGCGTCCTCTGGTCCGTCAAAGGCTCTGGCTTTTTTTGTTCCACACAAGGAAGTGGAAACTTATCCAGAAGGTGTGGCTGTGAACTACAATACATTTTCTCCCTCAAGAGGAGACACTTGTAATGTAGGACAGACAGCCCACACTGGTCAATGAAATATGAGAAGGCCCCTCATTTTAATGTGTCATGGCCACTATTTCTAAGAATATGATTTTCTTTATTATTATCCTCTAGTCCAAAGGTCACAAGTGCCTGTGTAGCTATTTTTCTATGTGTGAATAAAGTTTTTCTTAAGCTTAAACAAGCAAAATCAAATGAATCATTTCAAATTAGAAGAGAGAAGTCTACTGACACATTGTGAACATATCCAGGCTATTTTGTGAAAATCAACTGTGCTTCAGGCTGGATTACATTCAGATACATACCCAAACAAACAAAAAAGTAAGAGTAATATTACAATTAGAAAATGACTCATAACAGACTTTTAAATGTACCAAACAATCTTTTTAAAGGCATTTTAAAATGTCCCATCCTGTCGTTATACAGTTATAGGACACTTAAAGTAACCATAACCATCTTTCTCATGAGGTGTTTAGTTGATCTCCATCCACATCTGTCAATAAGGAATGATAATAAAACATGAAGTAGACCGACAAGCAGCACACTACGGGTTCTTCAACTTTCTGCTGCTGCTGCTGCTGGCAGAGCTGGAGCCTCTGGAGGAGGTACAAGGAGGAGAGGTCACATTCAGATCCAGGCCCAGCTCCACAGTTTTCAGTACGGGGGAGTGCAGTGCAGAGGCCCTGGGGCTGCTGCCTGCTGAGGATCCAGCAGACCTACAGAGAAAGACCATACAGATACAGATACAGATACAGATACAGATACAGATACAGAAAAATGAATGGTACCAAATTAAGATCATAACTTTAACATTTTAGTTGTTAAAATAAACATAATTATCAGATCCTCTGACCTGAGAGAGGATGAGCTGCAAGCAGAGTTCGTTTTGGAGCTCCGGTGGCTCGTTGGAGTGGAAGATGGAGATGGGAGACACATGTTTGCCTGAGAGAAGTGGCAGAATTAAACAGGAAAGTTCTTAAAACCTGATTTATATTTACTAAAATAAAATCTATGGTGCCATAAAATGACAGGAACTCACAGCAGATCATGATATAAAGCTCAAATAATCCTCTGAATTCAAAAGAATAAATTGTAGTCTTTAAGGTTTTCTACCTGCAGGAAGTATTTCTCCAGCACTGATCTCAGGTCGGGGTTGTCCTCCATGGCTTCGTTCAGCATCTTGTTGATACTCTTGTTGAATTCGATCAGCTCCCTCAGCCTGATGTCCTGTTCCTCAAAAGTCTCAGTCTTGGTGTTTTTTGCAGAGCGGATCCCTTTGGTCAGTTTAGAACACTGAGCAGACAGAACAATGACGATCATAATGACCTCTAGAAAATGGTCGTATTTAAGGACATCAGTGCATAACAGTTTGTAACCAAAAGACCCCTATCAAATAAGATTAAATTCCAAGCAATTAGCTTTAAAGTTCTCTTATTGTAAAACAGATGTGCGATGTAAAACAGTTAGACATCAAACCTGCTTCGTGGCTCTGTCGATTTTCTCGTGCTGGGATGCAATTTCTTTCTTCAGCTTACTAATGAGTGACTGTTTGTGATCGATCTGTTCTGTCTTCACCTGCTCTTGCTGCAGCAGACTCTCCATGGTATTGTTCATGTCCTGTAAATGGAGAGCAGTGAACAAACACAAAACACATTAAAGTAAGGTGAAAAAGCATGCACATACGCAGGCCCCCCAGGTCAATTTCACTGGATGACTAAGCTATACAAAGCTCTGTAGTGGGTCGCTTACAATGAATACTCTAGAAGGGACAAAACTGAATAATACAACAAGCTAGTGGTGTGATACTGAAGAGTAGTACTGTTTGAAAGACGCCCTGGAATCCATGCTGTAAACAAAGTTGGGACATAAAAAAAGTTTTTTTAAAAAGTTTTTAAAAAAATACAAATGAATAAATCAGGATCATCTTCAGTCCTTTTTTTTTAGTTCTCAACAGTATAAATGTATAGATGTAACTCTAAGACATGTTTTACCCCATGAAGGCATACAAAATAAAAAAAGATATCAAGCCATTAACATCATGCTGAATATATTGGTGGCCCTTCATTTTATGTATTTTTCTCAGCCCTGTCCTTTGATTGGACAGAACGACAGCTGTTTTAGAGGAACTAAAGTCTACAAGGAGAGACGTTTCTAAATCTTTAGTATATCACTTAGAATATACTGGCATGTAATGGAAGTAAACATTTAGGAAAGACAGTAACTAAGAGGTGAATCAACAAATATGAGGTGCACCCCAACCCACCATAAAGAAGGATGATTGTGATTTTGGGCAGCTGAGGGAAGATTACAATACTAGCAATGAAAGCGGAATAAGTAACAAACATTAGACAGTTGAAAATGTTTTTTTTTTTCAGGTAGGCTGACTGCTTACGGGTGAGTTTAACAATAAGTTACTTCTGGGAGTATTGTAATGAGGTGTGTTGCTGCTCTGTCTATAAAAAGAACTGAACCTGTAAGTCTTGTTGGAGCTCTTGTATCTGTCTTCTCTTAAACTTCACTGTCTCTTCAGCGGCCCTCAGCTGCTGTTCAAGTTTGACTTTCTCCTGGTTCTCTGGACCTAAAACACAAACATTGCAATCAATCGTACATTTATAGTCAGTCACATAAGTTGATGATCCCTGATACGAGTGTGAGTGTGTGAGTTGTCTAGTCTACTTCTGTATATCAGGTCATACGTACTGGCTTCACTTGCTTTACTAAGAGACTTTCGAAAGTCAGAGTTACAGTTGTTGAATAACTGGATGGTGTTCTCCAGAGCTTTATTTTCCAGCTCCATCTTGCGGATATCAGCATCCAGACTGTTTCCCTTCCGCTTTAGCTCCTCCTTCTCTTGTGCAGCCTGATGGAAAGTACACAGCAGTGATTGAAGAGTGAGAATGCAGTGCAGAACAAAGCACACCCCCTTATAGTGCCAACAGGCTTTAAGGAGAATATTAAGACATCTTACTTTTGTGATGTAGAATGCTTGAGATTTCTCCTCCTCCCCCTCAGGAGCTCCCAGTGTAAGCATCACCACCTCATATCGCTTCTTCATAGTATCGATCTTGGACAGTTTCTCATTCAGCTCAGCACTGAGACAGAAACAGTTCAATTAAGAGATCCTTCAGTAAAAATGTTGACTGAAACAATGTTTATGTCAGAATAAGAGAAATGAAAAACGATGTAAAGCAAATATTGATCTGGTTATGTGAAGGATTGATGGCTAGATAAACAAAGAGAAAAGTTTTATTCAAAGTTTTCACCTGAGTCTCTGCCTCTCCTGCTCACTAATCTTGAGCTGCTGGCCGAGCATTTCCCTGCTGACTTTGATCTCGTCCTCTCGCTCCTTTATGGCTCTCTGCAGCTCCAGCCTCCTCTTCTCTAAGGAGAGCACGCTGTCCTCCTTGTTGTACAGCAGATCCCTCTTACGCTTCAACTCCATCTTCAGGATGTTGTGCTCCACCATGTTGTCCTGGTGAGGAACATGTCAACAACAGAGTGTGTGGTTTTGTTCTGCATGTAGATGGTGCCATCTTTCAGATTCTCTGCTGTTTCTAGGGAAGTAATGGCATTAACTATTTCAGGGACAACAACAAAATGAAAGTATATTTGTTAAAAGTTTTAATTTTTTATAAATGTATTCTGCGTCATTAAGATTAAGTCATGATGTGCATTGTTGGACATAGCAAAGCTCAAATGTTCAAAACCTTTTCTGGTTCCTGTTTTTAAATGTGAGGATATGCTGTGTTTTCTAAACGTATGTTTCTGACTGTTAGTGCACCATTTTTGGCTCTGGGAAAATTGTAAGGACCCACTTTTTTCTATTCCCTGGCATTGTAGAGTTGTTGACAGAATAATTAATTTCCAATAAATGATATAAACAAATGTTTAAAATTAAACTACAACCTTATATATTGTATATCATGTCTGTCTGTCTGTCTTTACATATGTATATATGTATTTATGAGTTACATACAGGTATGAGGCTAAAAAAAACAACAGGGACAAGACCAAAGAAAGATACTACCTTGAATAAAGCAGTGGAAATAAGTGCATATTTATTTCTTCATCCTAACCCATTCTAAAGGTGGTGATCATACACCAATGACTTTAGAGATTTCTGCTTACCTGCCATGACATCAGTCAGTTACCTGTTTCCTGAGCCTGATTCTCTTCAGCTCTTTTTCGTTGGTGGTTTTTTGCAGTTTGAGCTCCTCCATCTTCTCGGTCAGATCCCTTTTCTGAGCGGCTGACTTTGCCATCTCTTTGTTCAAGTAGCGAATATCATCCTGTCAGAATCAAGTTTTGAATTAATTAGTTTCACTGGTTCGGTGTCTGTAAAATGTAGAAAAGAACAATGAGATTAAAAAAACAACAAGTACTTGACTCACCTCCGCCTCCTTGAGTGCACTTGTTAGCATGTTTGCCATCATCTTTTTCTCCTCCAGGGCTTCGGTCAGCTCAGCAATGGTCTTACCCATGGCTTGCTTTTCACTTTCGTGAAGGTTACCTTGCAGCTTAGCAAGTTTATTACTCATTTGGTGAATCTCAAATTCCTACACAGGGCAGGAAAGAAAAAGGTTAAAAAATGTATTAGAATTGCAGTCTAGCAGCAGAAGGACAGTTTGGTTGTGTAATTGTAGCAGGTCAGATTTGTGTGTGTGTGTGTGTGTGTGTGTGTGTGTGTGTGTGTGTGTGTGTCGGCTTTGGTAAGCGTGCCTTTTTGTGCAGGGTGGACTGCTGGTTTATTAATTCATTCTCTAGTTTTCTTAGCTGGCTTTCCAGGCTGGTGATGGTGGTTTTGCTCCTGGAAACTTGGGTGATAGAATTCTTCTCCTTTGTTGTCAGAGTCTGCAAGTTTTCTTTACCATGGAAAAGCTCCTCCCTGCAGACACGCAGCTGGACTTCCAACTCCTACAGCAATACATAGACCAAAATAATATATAACATAACAGAGTAAAACAACAATCATGTTATATGTATCACAGATTTCTTAAAATTAAACTTCTAACATGTTTTTCTAAAACAAAAAAGTAGGGTATAAAATCTGATTTGGTATCTGATGTTTTTTCAGTTTTAATTCATCTAGTGTCTGTTAACCTTGGTATGTGTCATCATTTACTCTTGTTTAGTTAGTTTGTTGCATGTTTTTGTGATTTCCTGTTTTATTTTGTAATTTCGATCCTTTTTTTCTGTTTCCTGTATGTTTTTGGTTGATAATCCAGAGTTTAGTTTTCAGTGTTTCCTGTTTTATTTTGTAGTTTTTGCCCCTTTGTGTCATATCTAGTCTTACTTCCTCTCTTTGTGGGTTTCCTCCCTTTCTGACTGCCTTCATCAGTTTCACCTGTGTTCTGTGTTTGATTGCCTCCTGTATTTAGTGGACAATTGTTATGGAATTTCTAGTTAAGCTGCACCACGAATTGTCAGACTTTTTCCGTGTTCCTGTTTTGTAGTTTCCTCATGGCTCTTGGTTTTGTCGTTTGGTTTTTTTGTTGTTAGATTTTTGAAAAGTATGCCTTATTGTGCCCTTTGCCCTTTTTGTTCAAATAAATACTTTGGGGTTTTCTGCGAGTGGGTCCTCCTACTTGTTTTTTTTTTTTACCACACGTGACAGTATTGGTGCATTCATGGCCATTTACAGGCCTTAAAGCCTCCACCAATCTCAATGTACGGAGGTCAAAGAAACAAAACTCAGGGCACAATCCCAAAATGAACATAATGCTGAATATAATTCTGATTCATGTAAGAAGACAATATAGTCAAAGGCACCTTTAAATAATGTCCTAACATTTCAAGTAAATCGGAACTTTTCTTATCTGGACTATGGTGTTTGGACAGTACATGCAGCAAGAATTGGTACTTTGGGTAAAAACACACTTTATGACTTGACTTTATGGCACTGCATCTCTGATGAGCCCATAAAGTCTATATCTCTTACCAATATATGACCAAAACATATCTGAGACAATTTATTTAATTACAATATTACAGTGGTTGAGTTCATCAAGGAAATGTTTCATTACTTTAAGCATGGTCGCATGCATCAGGATGGTTACAATACATTTTTTTTTTTAAAACATCCCACCCCAACAAATGGGACATTATGTACTTTTTTCAGTTTATTAGGTTCTCTAATTTGAAGGTCATTTATTTCCTAGTAGTATGCTTCTCTTCGTTATTGTTTGAAAAAATTCAACAGTGGTCCATGCCAATCGTTGCCATAGAAAATAAAGAGTTCAGGGTCTTCGGGCTGCTTACCTTGATCGCCTGCTCCTCGTCCTTGAAGAACTTGTCCATCTGTTCAGCTCGCTCCTCCTCACTGAGGGCGGTCTGAGTCACAACTTTCAGCTTCTCTTCCAGAGCCACATTGTAGGTCCTGGCCTGCTTCAGTCTACAACAGAAACACACATACAGAGAGAACTTGTGTACAAGATGCTACAGGTGGAATTCAACAACAGACATGTTGTAATATTTCACTGACTTCTCATTGTTATCTTGGATGTCTTTCTTCAGTCTGGCTATTTGCGACTTCACAGACTCCACATTTGATGTTGTTCTGTCCAGAGTGCCTTTACAACTCAGCAGCTGCAGGGTATTCAAAGTTAAATGTGATATCTTTAAAAGGATGAAGTTAATTAAAAAGGTACGTTATTTGAAGACTGTCACATTCTTCATGCACACGTTCAGTGAGCATTTTTTTTAAAGGATAACAGCAATATGAATGCCTTTCATGCTTTTTGAGGAACTGACCTCGTCCTGCAGCCTCCTGCAGTGACTCTCCTGCTCCATTAAATCCTGCCGTAGCTTTACAGCCTGTTGGTTGGCGATAGTTATCTTCCTCTCGGTTTCCTTGTTGTTGCTCCTCTCAGTGTCCAGCAGGTGCTTCCATTCTGTGATAGTGGCATTTCTTTCCCTAATGTTATGGTCGGCTTGGGCAAGTTGCTGGATGGATCAAGGAGCAAGATAGGGACGTGGAAACAAATGTTACTCAGGGAGTAAAGTTTAGTATTCAATACATTCTGTTTGTTTTTTGGTTCATAAATGCATATTTTTACTTTGAGTCAGTGTGCGTTTTATTTACCAGCGCACACTGCTGCATCTCAGCGTCTCTCTGCTTCATCTGTTTGATGGTGTTTTCCCACTGGTGGATGAGCTGTTTTGTCTCAAGGTGGGCCTGCTGCAAATTCTCTGTAGTTTTATCTAAAGCAATCTGCTCAGAACACAGAGAAAATATATAAGCAAACATTTCAAAGATTTTCAATGGGAGAAATATTCAACAACAGCATGATGTAATGTATGTGTTTTACATGATATCTGACCTAAACATTCTAATGTTTTGATGTCCAACCCAAAGCCGTTCTTAAACTAACTCATTTATCTGCCTGATGCCACTGGCACTGTGTTCAATTTATTGACAACGTAAAGGGACTAGATTGTCAGACATCCTGAAGAAAGTTTTTGTGTCAAATTCATATTTAAATTCCTCTTATAAGTCTGCAAAGCACATTTCTTTGCAACTACTCATACATTTGCCTTATAGGATAGGATAGGATAATACTTTATTGATCCCCAGAGGGGAAATTTGGGCGTTGCAGCAGCAAAAGACAAGTAGAAGAAGGTCAAACACAAGAAAAATGTAAACAGAATAGATTAGATAAATAAAAATAAAAATAAAAATAGGGGATATATACAAGTACAATATGAATGCTGAAGTTAACTATGCAGGGAATTAAGATATTATGTGCAGTGAATGGCAAGATAAAGTGACAAGTGATGATTAAAGTAACTTGGCATGATTGATAGCAACAGGTTATAATGCACTTTGTACTTCAAATAAAATAATTCTACATGGACTTGGCTTTTAGTTGCTTTAGCATGTGTCAATGTCTTCGAGCATTTGCTAGTTTTATCACTGTGACAAAAATCAGACATGTGCAGGGTGTTTTAACAGTACCTGTGCAGATAAAGTCTCAGTCAGTTCTTTGTCAAGTACTTTGCGCTTGTCATTGGCCTCCAGTGTCTTCTTCTCTATGGCCAGAGTGAGTGACTGTATCAGGAGAGATCATACAGCTGTCAGTTCAGGTTATTTCTAAAACCAGATGTGTCGTTTCTGATGAAAACAGAATAGATGTGAAGCCTGTTTAAATATAAAGGTGTTTTCCCTTCACCTTGATCCTTTGTTCATCTTGCTGAGCGTACTTGATGATAGCCATTGTATCCTCATCTTTACGTGCTGACTCCTCTAAAAAGGCGTCCATGGTCTGCTGGTCCCAGTTCATCTGGTTCCTGAACTCCTCCAGCTTCTGCTTGGCTTTGAAGATATGGTTCTAAGGATGTAGAAATTGGTTAAAATAGAGAATTTTGGCACCAATGATTAAAATTGTTTCTACACTAAATATGTTATGGATGGTATATATTGTACCTCTAGCATGTTACTCCTCTCTGCTAAAGATCTATTGTCATTCTCCATCTTAGCAGTCTCCTGTGCCAGACGACCTCTTTCCCTCTCTGCCAGGGCTGTAAGGTGTTTCTCTAACTCTTCCTCTCTTTCCTTGGCCTTCCATAGAGCCTGCATTTAGAAAAAAGCAAAGTGAGAAATTAACAACACACTCGACACTGGTTATTCTTCCCAACAACAAGAAATGGCAATACATATCAAACACATAATAAATATACAATATATTATGATAATAAATATAGTGATGCACATACGTACCTCTGTATTTTCCAGCTCTTGTTTGGCATTTTGGAGATTATTGACTAGGGCCTTATTTCGATCCTTGTTTTTCTCAACTTTGCTTTCCAGTTGCACCAATGCCGCCTCTTTTTTACGAATCTGTTGTTGAAGTCATATTATTAAATGCATCATATATGAGAGCAGGTCTAAATTAAGATCATGTAGCCTATAGTAAACATTGTGATAGGGTACCTTGTGACCTTAATCCTTAAATTATATTCAAACAAACAAAAATTACTGCAATTCAATAAAAGATTTCACTGACATTAGCACAAAACTAAGGACAAACATTACCTACTGCTAGAAAACACAGGCCATTCAGAATTTAAACTACAATTATATAATTAATGAGAGATAATTTTTTTTTTTTTTTAAAAGGCCAACATTTTAAATTCTCTACAGATGGGCATTTACCTTAAAGTCCTATGAGGGACAAAAAATGACTAAAGTATAAATAAATGAATAAATAAATAAATAAATGTTGGGAGAAATGCATACAATAATGTATAAATAAATAAATAATTAAATAAATGCATTAATAAATATATAAATGCTGAAAACAATACATCAATGAATAAATAATAAATACACTTTGTTAATGAAAAAGGCTATTTATATATTTTTACATGTATTTATTCATTTATTAGCGTATTTCTACAGTTATATATGTATCAATGCATACATTTCCACATTAATTGAGTTATTAATTTATTTCCGTATTTTTACATTTACACATCTATTTATTTCTGTGTCCAGGTCGTAAGAGGAAAAGTATATATGTAAATTTGCTTCTGTCTGTTTTTCAAAATTGACCAATCCTACTTCAGTAATGTTAGGACGGCCCACTTAATTTACATATTTACTTTTCCATGTACAACATGGACACAGAAACACATAAATAAATATATGAATATATTTATTTATATATCTATTGATGCATTTATTTAATTATTTATTTATACATTATTGTATGTATTTCTCCCAACATGTATTTATTTATTCATTTATGTATTTATTTATACTTTAGTAATTTTTTGTCCCTCATAAAGTCCTTACACAGCATATGAATTTAAAACTGTATTTTTCGCCATTTTAATTAATTCAGATTTATTTGTTAGAATGTTTTCCAACATTTCCTTACGTCATTTACGTAAGTTTACTTTGGGATCGTTAAGAGTCTCACAGCCAAATACAGATTGAACACGTTCATTCACAGCATATTTAGCTTTCTATGCAATGACTTGTACTTGTTGGTTTCATTTGTTTGGTTAACTTTTCAAAACTCACCTCCTCTATCAAAGCCTTGTTTTCAGCGTTTGGCTCGGGGATAGCAAAGCGCTCATCCCAGCCCATCTCAGATAGAACTGTACTAAGAGCGCTCGCCATGTTCCTTCAGTTTCACAAGGTCACTAAATACAAAAAAACCTAACAATAATGAAATAAAGTCAAAAAGTTTCGCTTTCTTATCATTAACTGTCGACGCTTTCTCTTCCTCCACTTGTCCAGTCACCGTTACAGCTGGTGTCTGTTGTCACTCAGGCGCCCCTAGCAACCGCATGTGCCGTAGAGTAGTGTCGTGAGATAACCACAGGGAGGCAGCGCATTCAGTGGATAGTTCACCTTGTGAATATGATGAATACTTACAAGCAATAACTCTAGTCAATGAATTATTACTTTCTCGAGAATTCATTTGACGTATACGAGACTTCCATTATTTATCTGACTTTTGTTAATAATTCTGAAAACGTGTATGCCCAGTTGACAATATACTGCCTTCTTTGACTTATCTTATACAGGTATTTATTTGGTCTGTGTTCGAGAACATACTGAAATCCAATAGTTTTTGTTTTTCACTCATTTGTTTCTGCTTGCTTGATTTCTTTATTATGTCAGTTTGGCATGCCCCTGCAGTTATAATTGATTACTTTCTCTCTCCATTTGTACCTATGTTTAATGCTTGTTGTGTGCTTTCTAACTTTGAAATGTGCTTTATAGATTAATGTACATATCAGTCTGCATAATGTATTTGATTTGACCTCTGCAAGTGGAGCAAAAATTTAAAGTTATGAGCAAAGTGACAGCCAATCATGAACTATGACCTCCACATAATCACAACCGGCAAATTGGGTTTCACTATAGGGTCAATTGACAACTCAAATTGTGATGGTACTTGACCAAATTCAACTCAAACTATGCTTTAGATGTATAGAAGAACCTAGCCTGATTTCAGACAGAATTGTAAAGTCGTTACACTGCATTTCTATCGACTGAATGAATTTGGTGGATTCAAAGTTCTAAACCTGTGATTTAAAGGACCCATTGAGGGCCACATCAGTCACAGAAGCCTGGCAGCTTTAAAGACACCAAATTGAAACATTTATTTTATCTTAATACATTTGTGTTTTAACAAAACAGCAATATTCTTAAAAAATTACAATCAATTTTTTATACTGACTTGTCGCACAAATGTATCATAAAACAAAAACAAAATCAGTTAAGCACACGAGTATTAAATTCAATATTAAAAGAACAGAATCCCCTTGCGACCCCTCGTGTTTAGATTACAATTCAGAAGTGTGTCTATCTACCTGCTTCTGAGTGGAGCCCAACCACATTAAAGAACCATGTGGACCAAGATGGTGACTCCTCTCTATTTGGCTTGAGCGCACACAAAAAGCCCAATACTTTAGATAAAGGTTCCAAACCACCACAAGTTGACCAACAAAGAGATATGCCTTTTTTATATATGTAAATACACACAAACATATATAAAGTCTCTGCTGTGTAAAATATTTCAGTCCTGAGGGTTGAAAAGGCAACATAGTTCTCAGCTCAGTGCGGTCCCCTTGTCCTCCTTTCAAAGCGCTCCCTGTTATGTAGAAACTTCACATGGATGTTCCTTGAACGAGAGCCGCCATTAAACTGCCGTGCTCTTTGTCCCGATGTGCGGCCGTGCAAACTCCACAAAGTCATCAATAAGCACAGGCCATGCTCCTGTTGAAAAACACAAACCCAAAAAAAACATCTGATAAAACTGAACATGAGACTTCAATGTGGGTAAGAACATGATTATGGACGACTGATATTTTGCATTAATACCATGACTTTACAAAGCTTACACTAACATTGTGTGAAACAATCACTCAGATGGTTAAATGGGTTCCCTTCATGCTTAGAGTAAAAGTTGCACCAACCTTCCTCATCATAATTCGACATGTCATCTGTGATCATTGTGCTGAAGTCTAGTAAGAGGTTCCAAGTGTCCTTAGGAATGGATCTTTTGTGATGCTCCTGTCACAGATGTTCATTAAACAGAATGTGAACCAATAATATTTGCATTTTTTGAAGAGTAATCCTGAGTGAGATTATCAACTTACAACTAAAAATCTGTTCCACAAATCCAGGAACTTGAATCTTCCAGCCAGTACTAAATTCCAATATGCAATAGCCATTTCTAAATCTGTAAAAAAAGACAGTCATGGGTTGACATTTGTACAACACACAAAGAATTGAACCCTTAATATGATGAGTGTCTAAAGATTCTTACCCAAACCTTTCTGGCCAGGATTCTTTGCAAAATTAAATGTAAACTGGTAAAAGTCCTTAAATTTCCCTTGGTCCTTTAACTCTTGTTCCATCTTTGGCAGTTGAGCTTTTAGCTTGTCTATGCTGTCACAGCTGGGGAACAAAAAAGTACAAGACAAGATTATATTTTTTTAAACTAACATTTAATCAACATGTTTGTTGTAAAACTATGCAATGAATGGGACAAATGTGTATCAACTGAGACTATGTAACTTAGTAGACCAGGAAGATAGTTACGTTTTTAAATCTTTGATATCCTAAGTTATTATGTCTTAAAAGGCTTAATTGCTGCTCTATTAACATAAGTCACATTAATCAACAAAGCATCCTAATAGACGGATAAAGTAAACATTGTTAAATCAATTAAAAAAAGGAATACATGTAAAGTTTTCCAAAAAACTTTAGGCATGTGTTTACAGCAATCTTTGTATGGCTCTGAACGGCAAGCCTGCCTTAAATCATATTTGAATTATAGCCACCAACATGTAATAGTAGTCCTGTGAGTTTATGTTATCATCTCTTTCAACAGAACGGAGCTTTTTTCTGTTCTGTTTCAGGATTGTTTGTGGCATCTGAAAAAGCACACACTCACCCCTGTTCTGCCATGCCATCCATGAACTCTTGTTTTGAAAACTCGCACTGCGTTGCTGCCCTGAACTTCCAGGCTATGAGGAGGACACTTATACTGGCCGGGTCCAGACTCAGGTCATCACAGAACAACTGGATTCCGTCAATGCCAATCTTGTTGTCATCGTGAGGATCTAAGCATTGGAGTGCGAGAGGCATAAATCATTAAAAAAGTCATAGCCAAATGATCATTACAAGTTATTAAAACTCAAGACTTTTAAGTTCACTGTAGTTACATTGTCTGACGTATTCCTCTATTACAGTATTGGAGTGGTGCTTAACTCTTACACATGAAGGATGCTTCTCATACCTCTGTATCTGTTGTACAGCTGCTCGAGTTTCTTCTTGTCTAAGGCCCCCTTTAGATTTGAAACATAGAGCTCTGGGTTTTGGAAAAACTTGTCGGTGGCAACATCTAGTTTCCAATCATTTTGTGAAAGACAAGTCAGTGCAGTTTTCTCATTGGATTGAGTGAAAATCATGAACTGACGAACTTTATCCTTCTGAGAGGACTTCAGCTTGTTCTGTACAAAGACACAGAAACAGAACAAAAGTTGTTCAGACAATAAACAGACTGATGTAACGCACAGCAATAACAAATAAAACACTACATTTCTGTGATGCTTTTTGTATAATTATGAGTTGCTATGAAACAGGATCAACGTCAGCCAGTACCACTGTGGGACTCTAACAAACTTTACATGATAACAACGAAAGGTATGCTTATTGATAATGTAGAATAAATCATGGTAAAGTACATAGTTGTAAAAGCAACGAGAAAAACTAGCAAAAAAACATGTTATCCTGAAAGAAGTGACCTGCTGCAATAAGCTGTCTGACAGTTAGCTAGTATTTTCACCTTGTATTTAACATCAACCAAGTATTCAAATCTGGTCAATAACCAAACACAGTTTACACTACACTGGTTTGTACAGCTAATTGTGTTGGTTATCTTGCTAACTGGGCGAGCTGGCTAGTCTAAACCGTGAGCTAGTTAGCTAATGCTAACGTCGAGGGCTACGTTTGTTTTCATTATATAAGGGGAATACTAGATAATTAGCGCGGTTCTCTGGCTATATTGAATATCCCAACATTATAGTTTTTTTGCGAGTTCACTGTTTTTGTTTGCATCAAGGCGCATTATAAAAAAAGACTAATATCTTACCATGTTTGTCTTTGCCTGACTCTCTTTCCTCCCATCCAGCAGGCTAATAGCGTAAAGTCTTTACATGACAAGTCAAACACGTTTCCGCTTAAAGAATCGCTATTGAAAATAAAAGCACATAATTAGTTTCTTACGGATTATTACATATTTTCAAACTTCAACATTATTCAATTTAATTTTCATTAAATTAAACTTTATACCAAGTCATCGTAACTTGAATACATAATTTCATCCACACTGAGACATTTCATTATAATTTGAAACTATATAGTTCACGTTTTATTTTGAAATAACTTGTCGGATGTGATACGAGATATCGCGAAAAAAATCTGATTCCTGCACGACAGAAGTAAAACACGTCGCTCTGGATGTTGAGAAGTACACTTAAAAGATTTCTGGAGAAATGGAAATCGTACAGACACAGGTTTGTGCCTTGGATTGTGCTGAACTTGTCAAAAAATGAGAAAACTTTGCGGCAGGTGACGGAGAGCTCAAAGGACAAACTGGTCCCGGATGAGGAGGTTTCACAGACTCTATTGAAGCTCTTCTGGATCCTGCTCAGGACTCAGTGGGCTAATAATGAACAGCTCCGAGCTGCTCAAACTCAATTTCTCAAACAGGTAAAAAGTGAAGAAGACGAAAGTGGGGGTCTCCCACTGTCTGGAGACGATGCCATGTTACAGTGTGTGGGGTTCTGCATTGACCGGAAGCAAAGCACTGTGCCCTCTGCAGGAACTGGGGTGTTTGTTACCAAAGGATTTGTGTCCAAAGGAGCCACAGTTGCCATGTACCCTGGCACTGTCTATCAAGCCTATGAGCCAATTCTACTCCAGTCCATCAGGAACCCATTTGTATTCAGGTGTATTGATGGTGTTTTGATTGATGGGAATGATAAAGGCATCTCCAGAGTGGTCTTCAAGTCGTGCAGTGCCAGGGACAGAGTGGGGCCTTTCATTATGAGTGACACCAGCTGGTTGACTGCTAGACCACAGAACCCACTTGCTGTTGGTCAGTACGTCAACAACTGCTCCAACAAGTGTCCTGCTAACGTGTGCTACCAGGAGTATGATGTGCCAGACACATTTCCCATCGAGCTACGCCAGTATCTTCCAAATGTCAACTACAGTCAGGACTCACAGAGGCCTTTACGCTGTGTTGTCCTGGTGTCTCTCAGAGACATAACAGCAGGGGAAGAACTCTTTTCCAACTACTACACTGTTGTGCATTAGAGTAAAATACACTCACTGCTTTGAATTTACCTCGAGAATATGCAAATGTTTTAAATTCAAACAATGTTATTAAAAAAAAAGTCACAAACAAATCTTTGTATACTCTCAGTTGCCCTATATGTCGTGTATGATTTATTGTTAATTGAAAGAGACAAACAACTTTTATTTGACGTTGATATCTGGTGTTCAACTGACCAGATGACCTGCGTTTACTATGCCTGAGCACAGGCATGGAAGGGGTATATATATATATATATATATATAGTATAAAGGTTTCTACACAAGTAAATACTGCAATATCAAAGTACCCCATTACGAGTAAAGGTCAGTCATTCCGGTCTTACATATTTTAAAGTAAAAAAGTGTTAGGCCCATCAAATATGTGTATTTGAATTTCCAAAATCAAGAAAACACATACGATATGATACACTTTATTTTCCCTTTGGGGAAATTTGTCTTAGACTCAAAATGTTGCCAGATATTCAGCTGCTTCCCCTTGAGTCAATAAATAAAAACAACAGAAAAACACATCCAAACATTAACAGAAAGGCACGTACCATTGCAAAACAACACAACACATATTGTACATTACCCACATGACACGAGAGCTGCAAAAACAGCATGAGAGATAAAATAAGAAAGGTAAGAAAATATAAAAGCATGTAGGAAAACCATGACCCACAACCCCTACAGCCTTCCGAAACATTAGTCCGAATTTTGATTGACAAAAGAGTTTTAAAGCGGTTCAGTTTACAAATTGCAGATTCATCAGCTTTAGACTTCAAAGTTGTCATCAAATAGGCTACCAGTTATAATAACTCTTATTGAATTGTATTAATGGCGCTAAGACTGCTGGGTAATTTATGGTGCTCACCTGTTGTGGATGAAAACTTTAACCTGCAAGTAGTTAGTAACACTGGGATCATATATTGTTACTGCTCAACTTATTGAGCTTTTATAAAAGTTTCGCTTGAGTATACAATACATGAGTCAATGATTTTGCCTACTTTTCCCAACCTCTAATGGAAACTAATCTAGACTATAGGAAGATATATAGCGTGAGGAACATATGGCCTAATGTATTTTCAAGGGGGATCGGGATCAAACACTTAAACTACATTTAGGGGAGGACAAAGAAGATTACCAATCTGTAGGTTCTCAAACTAAGTTTTTTTAAACAAAGGTTTTACTTTCAAAATAGGAAAATTAATTAGTGAAAGAACACTATAACCGAATTAGCACAATAACATTTTAAGACCACTATTTTCAGTTTAGCATTACTTAGCAATAATTAGGTTAATATGGCGGTGATCGTCTTACTTGATTAAACTAATTCTTCGGCTTCCGCGAACACGCTCTGAAAAATGTTGCGCAACCTTGTCTGAAGCTTTTTGACCTATAAGAGCCACCATAGCAACCTAAGAACAAATTATTACTGCAATATCCTTACGCTGATAAATGTAGTCCGCAAAAATATTTCATTTTTTGATCTAAATTGATTGACCTCTGTATCTTGCAGACCTATACAACAGTTAAATGAAGTCCACCCATTAATTATGTAAAATTTGACGATGATGTCGATCAAACTGAGTGTTTAGTTTGTCTAAAGTGAAAGTAGTCCGGCCGCATAAAGGCAAGTGGCATCGCCATCAGCGATCTTTCCACTCGCATGCTGAAGTTGGGAACGGATGATGTCTAGCGATTCTGCTGATTACAACAGGTAAACCCACAGTGTAGTCTTATTTTCTTCAGTACCTCTGTTTAATGTTTTATGTATTTAGGAGTGCCACGCTGGTAGACACTCAGCGTAAAGATGAAATTACAATATGTATTTATTGTAGCCTCAATTAATGTGGTTGCTAACTGTTAGCTTTTCTGTCGACACCCCCCGGTTACACCGCAGCTTTAAATCCCCGTTACATGCCACATAGTTAAAAGTGTCTAACTTTTCTTTTTTTATATTAATATAACTTATTAGCTGGGGTGTATTTGCTATATAATTTTCTCCGGAAACTGGAGTTGAAGGAGCCGTGTGGCTGCAGCTCGGCCTGGTTCACAGCAGACTGAAACACGCTGGCAGCAGCACAGGCCCGACTGACCGACATATTGACTTACGTTAGCAGAGCTCCATGTTAAAACTCACAGTGTACTGACGTGACTATGTCGCTTTGTTTTAAGTTAACTCTTTTATAAACGGACGTACGAGCCACTCACACGCCCATCGTGGTTACATAATCATGGTGTAGTCAGAATCGGTGGTATTTGACTATGTAATAAAACACTCTGGGCGTAACCCTGTCCACTGAACACCCGATCACTTCTCATCAACACATCGTTCACTTTGCAATCTCTTAAAGTTAGCTGACATTAGCGGCCTTTGCATTAGCAGCCACATGACTCAACACGTGGTAGGTGTTGCTGATCATTGCAGCGGTGTATTTTACAGTTCATCCCAAATGCATCGGTCATTTTTTATTTTATTTAAATGATGGTCAAGAGGACTAAAAGTGAAATTTGAACATTGTCACTTTTCATTAATAGCTCAAAAGATAGAGGCCATGAGGGGCCAGATGGAATGGAGCCTGATGGAGTCATCGAGGTAAGTAAATGACCCATACTTAAGTTGTTTTCACAGCTCACTTTCTGTGCACACTTTCACTCACTAGCCCTTGTTCCTCCTCTTTATTTTAGAGCAACTGGAGTGAGATTACAGACAATTTCGACGATATGGTCCTGAAGGAGACCCTCCTCCGGGGAATATATGCATATGGTTTTGAAAAGCCATCTGCCATTCAACAGAGGGCTATCATTCCTTGCATCAAAGGTACAGAAAATACAATTGGTATAAAAGTTTAAATTGTTTCAGTTTGAGTGAAGTGATGCTTTACCATCTTTCGGGACTTACTCAATAATGGGGATATTTATATTTTCAACTGATCACTCAAAACTCTTAACTTGACACATCATCAGCTCAGCACATTGCCTTTGATGATTGTGTCACAAGTTTTGTCTTGAAACACCCTTTTTTCTTTTTTTAAATTTAGTAGTTTAAAAAATGTTACTATAATATTTTCCCCTTGCTGTTAGGCTATGATGTCATTGCCCAGGCCCAGTCAGGCACTGGCAAGACGGCCACGTTTGCCATCTCTATCTTGCAGCAGCTGGACATTGAACATAAGGAGACCCAGGCTCTGGTGTTGGCTCCTACCAGAGAGCTGGCTCAGCAGGTATGCTGTTCTGAGGTCACAATAACCTCAACAGTGTCTAAGACCTAAACAGCACATTGAGGACACTGATTCAATTATGAAGGTACCCTTTTTTTTAACTGTCAAAATTCTGAAAATGTGAACAAAAGCATCCTTTCGACTGGTGTAGTCTGTGTCCATGGCTACATTGGTTTAAAAGGCGAACTGACTTCTTCAATTAATTGTGCTTTTAATTAGGGCTGTCAACGGTAACACATCATTTGCCAAGCGAGGTCTGAAATGTATTTTATTTATTGCGTTGATTTCGTGGTGTTTTTGTCCCTGTTGATGCAGCATGTTTGCCAACTCGGTGTCTCCCTGGCCATAGTGATGGAAAAGAACCTTTGAATGGCTCATTTAACTTAATACACAAAACAAAAAAGCTCCCAGACATATCCACCTTATGACATTTAACTTTTTACTGTTCCCTTCAGCTGATGTCATTTATTTTTTGCTCCATAACAAGTTAATGTAACCTTCGATCTACATGAAGTTCTGTTTTTTTTTCTTTCAAGTGTAAAGGTTTGTTTCTGAACAGGAAGTACAATACTATTAGCTTAAGACGGTATAAATGATAAAAGCATAACTGAAATGATAAATATTGGCTTGTTTTAACTGCGTGCTAAAAAGATTAACTACTGGAAATGTGCAATCAATCGTGACTAAAAAATGTCTCGTTGACAGCCCTACTTAAAATATTTGTATGTTCTGTTGAAAAACTGGGTGAAATGATGGCATACCATCTTTCGGGACTGACATAAATTGATGAGTTCCTTTAATATTTTACTGATCACTCTAAACAGTTTTTCTTACTTTTTCATCTTTAAAGTCTCACGCTCTCAACACTTTCCTGAACTACTGTTGTGTTTTTTTTTGTCTCCTGTCTTCCTTCATTAGATCCAAAAAGTCATTCTGGCTCTGGGTGACTACATGGGGGCAGCCTGTCATGCCTGCATCGGGGGAACCAGCCTTCGTACAGAAATACAGAAGCTGGATGCTGAGGCTCCTCACATAGTGGTGGGCACACCAGGACGTGTGTATGACATGCTCAACAGAGGACATCTGTGTAAGTATTACAGTACGAGTTAAACTGTAGAAACAATAGCAATCCTGACTCATTTCATTTACAGAACTGTTCTCTTTTCATCCCTTGTTTCTGTGCAGGTGCTAAATACATCAAGATGTTTGTTCTGGATGAAGCCGACGAGATGTTGAGTCGAGGGTTCAAAGATCAGATCTACGAGATCTTCCAGAAACTGAGCACGAACATTCAAGTAAGTGTGACCTTAAAGGTTGACTGGTGCTATATGGCCCACTTCTGCATTAACAGAATTCTGCTATAATTGTGTGATTCAGATTACATCTGTTTCATGCAATCATGCTAGCAGAGTATTACGTGGAAGGAGATGAATTTGCACTCAACTGAAAATGAGATGTGGTCGAACCTCTTTCTTAATGTTCGTTGGCCTCTGTCTCAAGGTTCAGTGCCACACATGTTGTTTAAAACCTTTTTTTTAAACTTGGTCATTTGTCCTTGAATTTAATGTTTCAATCAAATGTGTCTGCAGGTGGTCCTGCTTTCTGCCACCATGCCAGCAGAGGTGTTGGAGGTGACCAAGAAGTTCATGCGGGAACCCATTCGCATCTTGGTGAAGAAAGAAGAGCTTACCCTCGAGGGTATCAAGCAATTCTACATCAATGTGGAGCGAGAGGTGGGTTTTACCTTACCCTCAAACTACATAACACTGTGATAGGTGAGATTTGAAGAATATGAAATACACTGAAATGTTAAACTCCACTTCTCATTAAAGCACTCTGCTAAAACTGCAGGAGCCAGACCTCACAGGTTTGGCTCATGTGGCCGTGTAAGCATGGGTACACCAGGGAAGGAGATTAAAGGCACAGTGTCTGAAATGAGGCTTGGAGGGACCGCTTTCTAAATGTCCAGTGTCCTTTGTCTCAAGATGCTGTGTTACATATAAGCTGCTTTTTAAAAAAATAATTGAATGGATGATCATTTTGTGCTTTTATAAGGATTTGTCCAGTTGACACTGTCACTTGGCATAACTTGTTTTGTTTTTTTTGGTCTCAAGGAGTGGAAGCTGGACACCCTGTGTGATCTGTACGAAACACTGACTATCACCCAGGCTGTCATCTTCCTCAACACCAGGAGGAAAGTTGACTGGTTGACTGAGAAGATGCATGCTAGGGACTTCACCGTGTCTGCTCTGGTAACATTTCTCTTCCCTGCTAGCGTGAACAATCATTGAAACTGATAAATACACTTCAGTATTAAGCTTGCACATTTTCCTCAATCAAGTCTTCTCTATTCACAGCATGGTGATATGGACCAGAAGGAGCGTGATGTGATTATGAGGGAGTTTCGGTCTGGATCGAGCAGAGTTTTGATCACCACAGACCTCCTGGTTAGTATAGGGGATGGATAGGTGCTAATAAACACATTCAATTATTAGCTTCAAAATTGAAACCCAAACTATTGTCAAACCTGCAACAGTCCTAAAATGACCAAGCAGTCAAAACCTTTGGGGAGATTAAGGCTCGTTCTCCACAATGGGTTCTTCTACTGTAGGAATCTGTTACTTTTAAATGGGCGACAATTAAGTGTGGAGGATTTTTTTATATTTTGTTTTTGTCTTTTGGGTTCCATTAACTTCTTAACCTTTTTTTTTTCTTTGTCTTTAAGGCTCGGGGCATTGATGTCCAGCAGGTTTCGCTGGTCATTAACTATGACCTTCCTACAAATCGAGAGAACTATATTCACAGGTAAACCTCATCACATATTGCACTAATAAGAAGATCTTGGCCGCCTGACAGTCTAATGTGTGCCTCACCCTTCCCCTCTTCAGAATCGGTCGTGGTGGCCGTTTTGGCAGAAAAGGAGTTGCTATCAACTTTGTCACTGAGGAGGACAAGAGGATTCTTCGGGACATCGAGACGTTTTACAATACAACCGTGGAGGAGATGCCTATGAATGTGGCTGACCTGATTTGAGCCCTGAGAGTTGTCTTTCTTTTTTCTTTTTTTTTTTTTAAACGCAGTGATAGCGATCGTACACTTGCATTGTGCTTATATTATTCGAGGGGGAGAAAAAAAACTTCTAAATGCTAAACCTTGGATCAGAATTTTGGTTTGTTAAAAGCGAGGTGACTTCTGTGGTGGTCCCTCTTGGACAGTTGTAGATTCTAACCTCCACAGCTGGCTGGTTGGCGCTACAAAGCCATGGGGGCTGTAATCATAAAGGTCCTTATCAGGTATTTCTTTCGATGTTCAATAGAGATGTGTGTATTGGATGTTCTCCACCGTTTAGTAACTTACTTGTGGACTAAAAGGTATAAGTGCTGTATAAAGTCTGCAAATTATGTTATGCTAACATATGTGCAATGTATCGTTGGCCTGCTTAGTAGAGGCACTTTTCATGTTATATTGTGGATGTTTTAATTAACTGTACTTCTCTCTTTTTAATCCCACTTGCTTTATCTGAATTTCTCATGGTTGGGCTTTATTTTGCTGATGTGGTTTTAACTTTACCAGATTATATTGCTAGTCTCCCCCCCCCCCCCTTCAATACTTTCAGATTTCCTTCCCAGAATTGTATGAATGTCTTAATAAACTGAAAGTAAACTTGCTGGTGTGTGTCATTAAAGTCTGTACTTTAATGTTTGTTAAGCAACCTTTAAAATAGACTAAACGTTTTATACTGGGTAGCACCGACCTGCACGATCACGAGATGTGACAGCACCATCTAGTGGTCGATAAGGTTACTCCAAAACACTGGGTCAGCTTTGGAATCTAATGTCAGGTTTCTAATACACTCAACATTTGATACAGCTTGAGGTCATTAATTCAAATGTTTTCTAAGATTAAAAGGGTTGTATCTTTAACTTCCTGACAATAAAAATCATGTGCTCCTTCACACGATCAAATGTTCTCTTCTGATTAAATCAATTCACTAATGAAAATGTTCGCCTTTGCCTGCACAAAGTTCAGTCGACTGCAGGAACAGCTTAATACTTTTACACGATGGCCAGTTCATAAAAACGACATAATGTGAATGTTACACTTGTAATCTGGTAGCTGCTGTGGATGGACATGTGTGCTAAGTAACCAGTGCGGTATAATGCAGTCATGTGCTTCGCAGATCATTAAACATGCAAATATAGAATTACTTTATTGATCCCAATGTGTGCTACAGCAGCATGTTATCAGAGCAAATAAAACAATATAAGAATAGATACAAAGTAAATAAGAACTTAAAATATAAGAGATATGAGACTGTTAAAAGGTACATGCCTCCACACGAGTCTAGGATATTCTTCCACACAGCAGGTCATGTAATTTTACATTTTTTATCCAAGTTGAAATAGGGTAATAGGTGATTTGATATCTGTCTTAATGTTATGAAATGTGACATGACTCACACAACAGGAACATTGTTTTTCTGAATGGGGTAGTTTATTGAATTCAGATTAAAAGAACACAAGTTCTGAAACCTAAAAATGATTCTAGTAAGCCAACAAGCTACATATTTGTCATTTTAGTCTTTCGTCGCTGTATTGTGTGTATGCCATACCGTATTTTATTTTTATCAGATTTTAAAATGTGCTATGGAGGACTCCAACATGAATTTCCGTTTTACTAAGTGTGGTTTATCCTGGAAACAGAAAGCTGGTGTCTTATTTCGGAAGGCTTCACAGTTTTATTCCACTGTGTCTTCTTGTTCATGCTGAGTATTAAAATAAAAACAACAAATCAAAATAACACCTTTCCTCCTAAAAACATTTGAACCCAAAATGACACTGCTGCATATAACCCAAATAAGAATGTATTGTACATTATGTTACTTATGTTGTTTTAGTTGGAATATTGAAAAAGGTTTATTTTCTTTAGTTTAAATAAAACTACGGTGGCCGGTAGGGGTCAAACGCTCAGTAACTGATGAAACGACATACATTTAGAAAAACGCGCAGCATACATAGAAACGCTGCACATTGAAAAGCAAATGCAAACTACCACAACAAATGTAAAGACACAAACGTGCTGCAAAAGAAACAAACGCGCTGCAGGTACAGAAACAAAACTTAATGTTAGACGAGCAGGGTATGTCTGTCTGTGTTTGGCTTAGTGCGCATGTGTGAGGGTGGGAGGAGCGAGAGAGGAGCGAGAGAGAACGAGGCGGGTGTGTGGTGAGAGGCACGTTGTCATAGCGGAGACCGGAGCAGGATGTGTCGCAAAGTGTATGTACAGTTCAAGATCTGCGAGCGTAATAAACGGCCCGGAAGCCCAATATAACAAGCCGGACTCTCCGTTGTCTGGTTACACCTTGCTGCACCCCAGTGAAGTGACGGGGGTCAGGGCCCTGGAGCAGATAAAGAGTCTCTCCTGTGCGCCCTGACCAGGGTTGGAACGCGGAGCAGGAAGGTTAACATTCAGTCAAAACACACACAACCAGAAAACAACTGCAAACACAGAAACAAGTTTGTTGTGGTAGTTTGCATTTGCTTGTGAATGTGCAGCGTTTCTATATATGCTGCGCGTTTTTGTAAATGTCTGTTGTTTCATGAGTTGGTGAGCGTTTGACCCCTACCGGTCACCGTATTAAACACATTTAGCAATTTGTTAATAAAAGCTTTCAAACGTACAAGTTCCTTGTTAATCTCCTTTTCTACACTTGTGTCAGGAATGTTGCATGCACTTTGGAGTGATCTAAATATAAAGTTATAATGAATAGTAGTTGTGTAGTAGCAATGCTTCAGGACTGAGTAACTACCCAGTATGATGCCTCACTTCATTCTTTTAATTGATCAGAAGCTACTCTTTTTGGATGAGAAGTTACTCACTATCTACCCGTTAACTAATGGTTAACTAGTAGTTCTTTCCCCACTAACTATGCAACAATTTGTGTGGTTTATCCAGCATTCTTATCCATTAAAGAATCATTAGCTACTCTAGAAAATGTGATGAGGAAGTACTCACTATCTACCCATTGCTTAGTGGTTACTTAGTGGTTAGTTCCTCTTAGTTTCCCACTAACTAAGCAGAATATGTGTACCTTATTGTAAAGTGTTATCCTCAAAGTGTCAAAGTTCTCCTTCAAGTCTCTTACATTGAATTAACTTTTTTTGACCCTTACAAGATACGTTGTGTCAACTTTTTCTGGTTGAGCAGACTCTGTTTTGCAACACATGTAAAGGTTACATCAACATAACAAAAGTTATGGGGTAACGGGGTACCGTGTGAAACAGCCTACCTACGTCCTCAGTTTTGGGAGCAAATAACGTGTTTCGCCTGTAGCTTCCTCAGGCGCATGCTGGGCGAACCTGAGGAAGCTACAGGCTAGTCTGTTCCCTATAAAGTTACAGTAAAGTCATTTTCAGCGTCCACTGATTATTGATTTATTTTTCAGCATACAAAATATGTTCATATTAAGTTGGCTTATTGTCTCTAACAAGATTTCTACACAATGATAGATTCTCTAATGCAAATGTTTGAGTTTCTGAAGAGAGGAGTCACGTGGGCTTCATCTGAATGAAGCTGTCTCTTTACAGTCGTGAAGTATTGGAGGGAGCTTGCTTATTAACTTGCACACTCTGCATATATATTTAGCATGTTAAGCAATTATTTTGCTAAGCCAACTGTCAGGAAAAGACTAAAGAAGAGCTTCACTGTCCTGATGGTGCAGCAAGCAGCTGACTCCTCATTAATAATCACTTTAGTCTAAAAATTTGTATATTTCTGGAAATCAGACTCAGCAGCTCATTTAGTGTAAACTTCATTATCCATTTTAAATGAACATACCTGCTTAAAAACATTTAGGCATCTGGTTTTGTGTTTAAAGCCCTTTGTGTGAATTATTCTTACTCGTGTTGTCTTGAACACAGAGCAGCTGCTTGGGGAACAGCTAATCCAGGTAACACCAAATGTGCAAAATAAACATATAGGGCATTCATAGAGAGGTGAAGACTCTATCTGCTCTGTGTCAATGTTCCAGACGTACACAGATTCACCTACTAGTCTTGCATAATGGAAATGGATTCTGTATAACAATCCACACTTACATGTCTTCCCCAGTATATGGGGCTCACAGTTTGTTCTGTCTCTGTGACCTGAAGATATGCAGAATCTGTACCAACGCCAAAACCGACACATGATCAATGTGTATCCTGGCAGAATATGACCTCTCTGTGCTGAATTATGTCGTAAAAAATAATCTTTACAGTTTTAGTAAGTAAGTCAAAGTACACGCTGTCTTGTGAACAACAACATGAAAAAGTGAACAGTCAAGTAGAGGTACTTTTCCCACTTATGGTTAAAACAGATGTGCGGGATGGGGATTGTGTAAGACATGGGACAATGGGATATAAATGTGCAAGTCTTATGTATGTCTGAGGATATGTTGTTATATTATGGTTGGTAAAAGATTGTCATTAAGACCCTGTGATGGAAAGCATGGCATTAATAAAGATATTCCTAAAATAATAAAATGAACAACGTCTTAATTTTTGAACATTTAGAGTCATTCATGGAGTGCTAGCTAGCCAGTGAAGCCCTATAAAAAGCCTTTGATCAATATGAAACAGATTATACCGAGTTCTGTACAGTTAAAGTGAGCACACCAGAAATCATCTACCCAAAATGCAAAGAATTCCCTCACATATTATTTGTGCTTTCACTGAAAAAAAACTCCAAATGACTGAATCTTGGCCGTTATTGAATTAGGCCTACTTATTGATTATTAAATCTCCCTATTATTTTCTGTATTATTTAAAAGCCTGTTTGGACATTAAAAATTATGTTTAAGGTTCAGTTTCTCCTCCAGCCTGCATCACAAAGTTACAGAACTGCAAAATGACCTCCTGATTAGTTTATCCGTGAAGGTTAATGACATCATGACCTTTATAATATGTCTTTAAAGCACTGACACAGAACCAGCCTCAGTTATTACTGTCAGGGTGGTGCCAGATGCCTCTGTGGATCAAACATACTCTGGACACTGATGACTCTCTGGCCAATGCCGGGAGATATTTTTGGCTCTGCATATCACATGTCAGATGTAAAACGTCTGAATGAAAATCTCAATGAAAAACATTCCAGTGCACACTCAGGGGCAAAGTTAATCTATAGAGATGTGTTTGTGTGTAGTAGATTGTGTGTGAGCTATCGTAAAACGTTTGCACTGCGACGAAGCCTGAGAAACCCCCTCACCTGCTCTGCCGTGCAAACTGTGTGTCGGTTTGTGGCTTCTGCACATGGTTGCAGTTTCTACATTGTTTCCCACCGACACTGTGGTCAGGATGCAAAAACAAAGCACAAGGTTGTGATCATCTTCTCTGTTCTCAATAGGCACTTCATCTTTGATAAAGATTTTAAAGTGTTTCTTTTATTCATTTTATTCCTAATTTACCCCAGCTCTAAATGACAACTTGTACTTGAAATATAACTTGATGATGATGCTCCTTTATTAAATCTATGTTTTTCTTTTACATTTTTACCTGTTTTCTTCAGAAACCACTATACCTTCCTTGAAAAAAAAACATTCAGATAAAGGGACTGTTCAGTTTTGTGAAGTGGGGTTGTATGCGGTACTTATCAATAGTTTACTTAGTACACATATAACAGCCTCTGTTTGAAGAAGCTGGCCGGAGAACCAACACAATCAATGGACTGCTGTGGACGGGCTCACTAGGAACATATACTTTGGGTATTTTAGAAAAAGAAAAAAAAAATCCCCATTTCACTTTCACGTCAAACAGCCCTTTCCTTACGCCCTATGTTTGTTTGGAGGCAGGTGAGCGATTTCCCTCCGTTTCCATGTGTTTAAAGCTAAGCTAACTGGCAGGCAGAACAGACAAAAGCAGAAAAAAAAGATTGTTGTGCATTGAGATTACAATAAACCTACGCCGCAGCCTAGGTAACACTATTGTGAGCATTTATTCTTGTGCTCTGTTTTTGCCTCACTTGGCAACTAAAACTACTTAAACTCTTTCTCTGCCATTCTAAGAAGGGTCTGTGGCTCTGCTGAAACTTGTGGAATCAACAATCAATGTTGATGACATCTTGGAACCAACTTTCTCTTTTAAGTTGTGTTTTATAGATTCAGCAAATAACATCACATATCAATTGATGAGCTTAAAAGTGCTGGTGAACTGATTTTGTGATATTTGAACAGAGCTGAGGTCGCTGTTTCCCCAGTTAGTCCTAGAGCTAAGCTAGGCTAAGCTAAGCATATTCTGGCTGTAGCTCCTTAATATCAGACAGAGCGGTAGTGTTCTACCGTCCTATCCCTTGCATTGATTCAACTTGCATATTTTCCCCAAATACCACTCATTTTGCAGAAAATGTTAATGATTATATTGGTGGTTGGCTTAGACTTCAATCCACTGGCCAGTTGTTTTGGCTTCTGCATCTATCAATATGTTTGGCTGCTTCTGAGAACTATTAATTAAATATCTAAAACTACCATTAAAGAAATAAAGTCACTACATTAGTGGTTTTTAACCTCCGTTTGATATTGTTGGTTTAAAGGTCTGGTATAAATAACTTTGCCATTGAAATGGAAGTAATAAAACAGCAACAACAATTTGCAGTCAGACTGGGGACTAATCTTATTATTGATCTTCTTCTTTTAAACAAACACATGAAACACGTTTCACTTTGGATATTTTATTTCTTTAAAAAACAATTTTCACAAATTTTATTACAAACTAAAAAAAGACTGTGTAACATAAAAAAAAATACTCATTTTGAACCCATGATTTGTTGCACACCATGACTTCATAGGTATTTCCAGCACAGGAACTCACACAGGAACATCCATTACTTCCTTTGAGACATTCTTGCACTTACATATGCAAACATTTTTAGTTCCGACATGTCACTGTTCCATAATGTGTCCTATTATCTGGAAATTAATCACACATTTTTAGAAACTTTTTGTTGGCCCTTTAGTTTCATATGCGTTATGAGTTATATATCTATTTTAATAACAGGTAATAGAATGTGTAAAGAATACTGTTGTTTTTTTTAAGAATTAAAAGTTTTGGAAACCCTTTAATGTATTACAGTAGTTGAATCCACAGGAAGAATTTCTCTCATTATGAACTGGCTGAGAAAGACAATTGTTATGTTCATCAATAAAATTCAAATTTGTAAGCATGGAGGGTTTGAGTTTGGATAACAGCTTCTTTTAAGAGCCTGCTTTGAACACATTGTGCTGTGAACGCAGTCAGTGTTATCACACCTCCAGGACTTGAGATCTCTGACGTGTTAATGACCACACAAACATGAATCGTCTCTGCCTGTTCAAACACAGAGCACACAAACTTCAGTGTTTTCACATGGGTGTCCAACTGAAAGGACTGAGGTAATATTTGCAGTGATGATCCTCCTTTCATTTTGCGCTTTGTCACATTCCCACCCTGTGTCACACCCTTACACACACGACCCTGAACTACAAAAAGGCTGCTTTGCAAGGGTATGTGTTGAAAAAGTAAGGTTTGCAGAGGAGAGAGACTTTCACTGCTGTGCAATACAGCCTCCCTATGAGTCCAGATGTCCTCTTTTTCACCTGTGGGTCTGTCGCTGCCTTCCACAGGTCAAAGATATCTTCCACATGACCGTGTGAGGTCATCATCTGGTTGTAGATGCACAAGTGATACGGCGCTTTGCCCTCACCTGAGAAGAAAACGTGCTCCTGGGGGGACACACCAATGGCATTGGCGCAAATGCCCATGAACACATCATCTATGTAAAGAGAGGCGTTTAGGGTCAGCGTGGCTTGGTAGATTCTATCTGCTACATCTCTGGAGACCACATACCCAGCCCCGGCTGTGTAGTCTGGGTATGACAGCCACTGGTACATCTCGAAGGACACGTAGTACTTGCTGTCTTTGCTGCGGATTGGCGGAGACGCTCGGTGCACTCGCCCAATCCAGAAGTCTGTGACGCCCCTACTGCTCACATCCTGAAGGTAGCTTACCAGGTTTGGCATGTGCACAAAGATGTCGTCGTCAGCGGTCATGAGAAAGCGGGCATGTGAGCAGTGGCTGTGCATCCAGTGGAACTGCATGATCAGTTTCAGAGTCAGGTTGTGGAAGGAGTCGAGAAAGTCTTGTTGGATCAAATCACCATGGAGTCGGTCCTCGTGAATAAGCAGTTCCTGAAAACCGACCCCACTTCTCTTGCTCCACGAGGGCTCCTCCTTCTTGGTCGGAGGTGCTCCTAAGGCGAATACCACCTTGACTGTCACTCCCAGGGCTGTTTGGATGTAGGTCTCATTACCCCATGTGGACCTGATGGCATTTCGCCTCTCAATGTTCTCTGGGGACGTTTTAACAAAGAGGAGTAGGAGGACGTCCTTTCCAACGCACTTGTCCGGGTGGTCCAGCAGGTAGTGGAAGTTGCTGAAGCTCCTGGCCTGCTCCCGTGGGATGGTGAGGCTCTTGTTGATGTAGGTGAAGCGGTTGACCAGATAGCGGTAGGAGTAGGACTTGACGTGGCTGACGACATTGCTGTCCAGCTGCTCCCAACAAACCATCACCACCGAGAGCACCAGGCAGGTGGTCATCAACTGCACACACTGGCATCTTCGGATACGCCGGAAATTCATTAACATCCTGGAATTCTGTCACCCGGTGGCGGTGTTCCTTGTCTGGTTGGAGATGGCGATGAAGCGGGAAATTTGTGGTGAGGACGAGCTGAAATGGTTGAGGATAAGGTGGTTTTGAGTGTTGTTCCAGTGCCTTGGAGCAGCACTTGGTGGGTCTTCCATCCTAGGCTTTCCACATTCAGCAGGAGGCGTAGATTGGGGTCATCGTATCTGCCAGGGAAATGTCCACAATGGCAGAAGAATAACTTGATTGCTCACAGCCGCCCAGCAGATGAGGATTCATCTTTTACCCATGAAGAAGTTTTTTCTGCGGAGCTGGAAAAAAAAGGGGAACATTTACCATTGTGAAAGATTTTGACAAATTGAAACTCACTTACTATCTGCTGCCATTATTCCCAAAAGGAGGAAGTTAAGATATATTAAATCACCATTTGCACAATGTCTGATTGACCAATGCCTTTTCAGAAATAAAGTTCGATGTATGCAATGGGTCTCATGACATGTTTTGCAACAGTTTTAGTGACGAGTACTCTTGTTCAGCATTTTGTTATACTATTACTTGCAATCAACTGAGGCAATGAATAAACTTAAGTTTCAAAACAGCAGCCCTACAAAAACTTTTAAAATGAGACTGCTTTCAGGTTGGATCTGAACTTGGTGGGGGGTGTAAAGGGAGTGGGGAGGATGACTGAATGCAAAAGCCAACACAGCAAATGTGGCAATGCAAGCAAAGTCCATAATGGAGGGGTTTAAGGGGTAGACCCACTGAAATCGCTGAGAGTCACGGAAAGCATTCGGACACAATGGAAGGCGTCAGAAAAGCTCGGCAGCACAATGCCGGACCAGAATAGCCTGCTTCCGGCCGGGCGCAGTCTGAAACCAAGGGGGATCATGATGGGCCTGGGGCCTGGGAGTCCCAGTGCACCCCGAGAGCTTTTTAAACATCATTGGATGGCCTGAGCCTAATGGGGTCACTGGCTCAGAATGGCTCTCTTTTCTCTCAGCCTGATAATGAGAAACTCTGCTTCACCTCTGGTCCACGTCAGCTTTGTGCTCGTATGTGAACACTGACTGTTACACTTAATTCTTTATCATACAGTACACTTTTATGATCACAAATCCTAAAGTTTACTGGTTCATAAAGCAAGTGTAAGATGTTTTTATTGCTCCTGTCAGCATGTTAACAGTCAAACAGTTAACAGTTAACTGTCATATGTAGATAAGTTCAAACATGCTGGACTGTGGACTGTAAAAGTATATATTTTTAGATAAGCGATATAAGAACCTATGGAAGATTTGAAGGTCTTCTAACAAGCAATACATCTGGTCCCAGCTCATCCTCTCAGGGTTACTAAACCCACAATTGAAAAATAGAAAATCTATTCATGTGGTTTACAAAGGCAGATATTTAAGGGGTTTTACATGTTGTTTTTATATTTATATATCAGGATTCAACCTTTAGAGTTACTCAATCTTTGGCACATAAGACAAAATATTCCATTTAAAAAAGCATTTAAAAGCAACATAGTTCCCCTCACTTTAATGAACAGAACACATGGCAAATTGTTTTGTAGGGACTATTTCTTTGGCAGAACGCACTAAGTATCAGCTCATATGGATATTTCTAGAATAACGAGCTGCTGCTTATTTACATTTACGTTTTGTTGGTGCATAAGTCAAATCTATCTGCCTTGCTAGTTATTACAGACTTCACAGGATTTGATTTGCTTCATTTGATCCTGTAAATAGAAAGTTATCTCCAGCTGGTCAGGCCCATTACACGCCTTTCTTTGCCTGCTGCCTTTGTAAACATTTGAACCATAAATACAGACGCACACACGATTATATAAAAACGTTTGTCTCAGGTAGAGATGCTTCTTCCTTAAAAACTTCAAAAG
This sequence comes from Labrus mixtus, assembly GCF_963584025.1. Taxonomy (NCBI): domain Eukaryota; kingdom Metazoa; phylum Chordata; class Actinopteri; order Labriformes; family Labridae; genus Labrus; species Labrus mixtus. The sequence goes on from NC_083619.1 coordinate 9,927,496, forward strand.
CATTTTGTACCAGGCTGTACATATGAGACAACACTGTTCAGACTAATATATAGGAACATCAAAATCACACAATAGTTAGTTACACAATAAGACACCCAAAGAGATGGTGCTTATGTGACAGGTGCACAGACAACAATTTAGTTTTTCCAGCATTAGAAATTACAGTCTAGTAAAAATTACATTGACACATTTTCTATTTAAAATCTTCTTTATAATTCTTTCCTTACATTTATAGGATATTTGTATTGATTTTTTTGGAAATCAACAATTGGAGGAATTATATATGTAATTTCTGTTCAGCCTTTGGGAAAACCTTTGGTATGAACTAAACAGTTATCTTAAATTAGATTATTTTTTCATTATGGAAGATTATCAAAACAGGATTAAAGATAATCCAACCAGCAAATGCATTTGTCTTGTTACTGAATGTTGCTCATTCATAGTTTGATATTGTCTCTGTTTGTTAGTCCTGCATTTGTTATTCAACATGAAAGTTTTTATGCTGTTGTCTCCAGCAGGAAGTCTTTGTCTAACTGGGAATATTTATGCTAAAAGGTTAGATTAATAGGGGGAAAGACCGCGCCCTCACACAGTGGTAACCTTTAGCTGCTTGAATTCATTATAACACTATTTATAAAAGGTGTTGCCCCTGTCTCTTCCTTTGAACAGGTTTGTTCTGCCGTCATTCTGCCCTATAGAAAACATACACTGGAGCCAGCACAAACACAAAGTGTTGATCCTCACTCCTCTGTCTGCTGCATCTAAAACAAGCACTGTGAAAGTGAACCACCCGACCCTACAAGCATGTTTCCAAAGTCACTTTATTTATAGAGTTGAAACACAGAGAAGGAAAAGCACACCATCACTTCACTAATGAAACCAAGACTCACCGGTAAAAGAAAATATCTGTATGTGAATCCGAGAAACAGTTACAGTCTCTTTCCCCGTCTTCTTGCGATCTGCACAGATGCTCTTCTTCTTTGAATTAAATCCTCCCTCAGCAGGTGATGGGGCAGGCATCGATCCCTCGTTAAACGGTCAAACCCTCTTGTCTTGTCGGTGACTGTGTGTTTCCCGAGATCTCCCCTGTCCCCTGACTTTATGGAGATGACTTGTTAGTGTTGGTTGCCGAGGTTCTGTCTGTCTCTCCCCTCCCTCACGCTGAAGTTTTCAACTTTTAACCACGCCCAATAACCTATGACGAGGGCCTCAGCGGCCACGCGCCCAGGTCGCCTGGTCCTGCCATGCAGCAATACAGGTGGCCAATTATAAGCGACTTTAAATGAGCTAATTTCATTGTTTAACAGACTGCAAGAAGACAAGAATTTGCCATAGTGATTCTACAGCCTTTTTTACTCTGTTTTAATGAGGATTGAAAGCTAAAATGCTGTTATGATAGTGGACTATAGCTGCTGTGTCTTTAGGTTATTTGTGAAATGAATACAGGATTTTTGACTCAATTATGATTTCATCCCTCTTGGATTGATCTGAAACTGATGAGTCACACCGTGACACAAATGACTTTATCAAACTGCATTCAGCCTCCTCAAAGATAAGGCTCACATTAGCTCGGAAACTCACATTGCTAAAATTAGCAGTTGTTGTTCAGCTAACCTCTGATCAAATAGCCTAAATTGTTTTTGACATGTCACAACATCCCTCAGAGGTTTTATTTTTGATCAAACCATCATTTCAGGTGCTTATCAATCACAAAGTGGTGAAATGTTAAAATGATGAAACAAGAGCTTCACACCCAGTGATTAGGATGAAAAGCGTCTGTTCTTTAATATGTCAGTTAGTTTACTCATGCAATTTACTTCCTATAAAACTTTGAGGAACTACGAGTTAACATTTCCTCAATTTAGCACAACATGTTTCATAGGGGTTGTACATCAGTAGGCCTAGGTTTAAAGTTACTTAGAAAACAGAAAACAGTTAGTTCAGATAAATAATGTAAAATCAGATGTACGTGTACAATATTTATTGTGGGGTAACTCAGGGGTTGGTCCTAGGACCAAAACTGTTTATTTTGTACACTTGTGATTTTGTTAATGCATCCAAACTGCTCAAGTGTATTCTATTTGTGGATGATACCACCTAATTTTATTCTGAGAATAAAATAGCACAGGTGTTGGATGTGTATTATTATAAATAAATTATCATTGAATCTTGAAAAAACACATTTCATGGTATTTAGTAACAAAGGGAAAGCATTGCTGCGTCTGTGGATGTAGAATTGGTATTTTAATTCATAAGGTAAAGGAAACTAAGTTCTTAGGTCTCATGATTGATGTAAATGTGAACTGGAAATGACATAAATGACATAAACATATCGTAGGCAATTGCTCTGCCTCTGCTCAAAAAGTAAAGGGTAATTAGATAATAAAGCATTGTACATCTCAATAAAACTCAATGATTATTCCATATCTGAACTGTGTTGAAGTATGGGGAAGTACTTGTAAAACATACACTCATTCAATCTTCATTTTACAAAAAAGAGCCATAGGAATCATCAGTAGTAGTCGAGAGATCAATCAAACCGTTATTCATTCAGGAATTAGTAGATTACAATATAGCCTAATGAAAATGATGTATGAAGCTCTCTCTGTGTGGTTAAGGTCTACCGTCTGCTAAGGTGGGGGTACAGAAAGCAGAAGGAAATGATCTCTTTTTCTTTGTGCTCTGTTAACAATATTGCAAATTGTTCTTTTAAAAAAAAAAAAAAGTATCTTTGCCATTTTAGATGGCAGCAATGCATCCTCAATTTCGCTGCTTGTCATGGAACATTAATATAACTGTAAGAGTTTGGAAATACACTTAACTCTTTCAAGTTGATGATCAGCAAAAATTCAAACTCACCTTTTTACAGTTGAAAGCTGTATGGGTACCGCCTTCTCCCCTCAGACTGAAGGTTTATCAGCATGGAGATCCTGCTGCCTAAAACCTTCCACTGAAACAGATGAGGACCAGCATTTTGGATCCAAGAAAATATGGGAAGTAAAACAGATTAATAAATGGGAAAAACTTGAACCAGAGGTGGGGGACTCGAGTCACATGACTTGACTCGAGTCAGACCTGAGTCGCAAAGTTGATAAAAGACTTGACTTAACTCAAGGCTTGAACTACCTTACATGCCCAGTATGTCTCCTCAAATATCGTGCAACTTAGTACTATAGTTTACTACAGAACCAGGGATAAATCTATGTACCGGTACATGTATTCATGGTGCCTTGGTGACTCTGGGGATGTTGAAGACTGTGGAAATCTCCCAACATTTCATCTGGCACTACTGTAAGGTTCAAATTTAAGTTTTAGTTTTTTGTTTCTATGAAAACTCACAAACATTATTATATGGATTTCATAAAATATGATAAAGAGGTTCATTATGCCCAGGGAAAAGATCTCTATGATCGAGTATACCTAGTCTTTTCCTTTTGTACTCTATATGTTCAAAGAAATATCTCTCTGCATCTTCAAGACAGATTGGCACATCATTTGTTCCAAACTTTCATGATTCCCAGATGACATATCTCCTAAGTCCTGAGGATTCTGTTAGTTCCTAACACAAGATACACAAGTAAACCTTTAGATGTATGACAATAGAAGCTATTGAAGAGGTCTGAGGCACTCAGAAGGGTATGCATAAAAATCCTTCAATACATCAGGGCAACAGATTCATAAAAACATGCCAACATGTTTCAGCCATACAGGCCTTCATCGGGGCAGGTGATTTGAAACATACATTCATATCCCCCTTTTCATTTTGAACTATTCATTTAGCAAAAACATCAGGCCACGATTTCATTGACACACGTGGTGTTTTAAAAGCGCACACAAAACTAAACCTTCCTTTAAATGGCATTAAGGATTGCTTTATAAGAATTTATTTTTAGCCTTTTAATACTAACGTTTACGATTAGACACATTTAATCAGGATCTCGTAATTATGAGAAAATGTGTCAAATTTTTTTTTTCTCTGGTGAATGCCCTTCCCTTAACTTTTTATTACTTGACAAAGGTTACTCTTTTCATCCAAATAGTGTGTTACACTGTTTCAGATACACATTTACTGAGGTAATTGGTTTGCTTCAAAGGTGGTATATGATGTTTGTCTCCTGTTTTATTCATATCATAGCAAATGGCCTGAAACAGTGAAACTTCATCTGATGCAGCTGCCCAGTATTACAGAGCATCGTAAAACGACGAGAAAAGTCTAGTGGTCTGAAGCTGCTTAATATTAAAACTGTATGCCAATAAACTTCCCCCAAAGGTTGTGTTTTTGTCCTTTCATGGTCCAATACACTATACTATGAAAACTTGCAGCTTTACAGATAATGGATTAAAGACTTGCAGTGCTCCCCCTCAGAGTCGGATTGTTTTTGTTTGGATTTTTTTGGAGAGGCCTCTGCCTTTATTTTGATAGGACAATGGATTGAGTACAGGAAACTGGGAGAGTGATTGGGGGATGACTTGTGGAACAGGTAGACTGGAAACCGGGCTGCCCGCTTGGACAGCTATAGCCTCCGTATTAGGGACGGGACCAATCATGTCCTTAATTATTCACCAATTTGAGCCTAATTGAATTGAACTCTTTTTTTTTTTAACTTAAATTTAACCCTTCATACAACAGTAATTTTATACTATAAAGTTGGGCATTTGCAGTTGGGAAACTCCAGTTTTGGGCACTTTCTCTGTGAGCCATAAAGGCTACCTCTTGAAAAGCCAAAATACTTTTGGGCACGATCCTTGTTTAGTTCATCAGCCAGCCATTTGTCCTTCAGCACTAAACATAAAGTATAGCTGTGGTTTACAAAAAATGACCAAGCGGATAGGTCACGTCCCATTAACGGAGGCTATAGTCCTCCAAACTGGCAGCTACGTTCTAGTCCGACCTGTAGCTCCTTTCCCAAATGGGGTCCAAACCAAAGGTAGGAGAAACCCGTTTATCTGCTTTGTTTTTCGCTCTTCTCTCTTAGGGTGAGGTAGAGTAACAGCCTGATCCGGTGCTAGTCACTTCACTCTGGCTCTGCCTCCCCTAGCCTCTTTCTAAAATGTATCTGGCTTTTCTGTCTTTCTATTTTCTCTTGTTTTCTCTTTTCCGATCTTTTCATGTATAATGTTGGCACCAGGAATAGTCACATTTTCTTTGTAGGGGCCATGTGGTATGGTAGGTAGTAAAAGCTGCATAAACAGAGTCTGGACTCTGTTGAAGGTGGCATTGTTGTTTTGGTTGCGGTGGTAACTAAGGGCCATAAAGTAGATTGGATTGGAAAATCTCTGTCATCCCCAAGGGGCAAATTGGTTTGCAACAGAAGTCCACACAAAACACATCATAAAAACATCACAAAGACATAAATACATAGATATGAACCATATCTCTCACAGATGTCATCATGATAGACATGACACAAAGTAAGCAGTCCATAGTAGAAGTGTAATGGCAACAATACCTACAGCTTATTTAAAAACCCATCTGCTGATGGGACAAATGACCTCAGATCTGTTTGATCTGGCCCTCCCAGCAGAAGTAAAAAGTCTTCCAGGAAGGCCTCTGCCTTCTGATTGGCTCTTACTTACTTTTTGCTAGTTATATTCCTGTTTTTTGAGCTGTTGTAACAAAAAAATGTCCCCCATTGGAGGATCAATAAAGTTTATCTTTATTTTTTACTTCAAAAAATAGCCAAGCTCATTCAGGTCAATACCTACAATATTTCAGCAAAGTTTAACTATAGTTCCTAGCCTGTTTATGTTAACGACACTGAGGTAACCAAACCAACAGATCATAACAAAAGTTCTAATTGAATCAGTTAAAGATGAAAAAAATATTTTTTAAAGAGATTTGTCAACATTAAAAGTCCTCAGATTTCTCAAGAGCCTCTGATTTGCCTTTTTGCTTTCATCAAGTGTCGTAGCCAAATAATGACTCACTGTCTCTTCAGATATGCTTTTAAGAAAAGTTGGTGCTGTGCAAGTGGGTTTCTGCGTAAGTCAATTATCATCTCTTGTTTTAGAGACATTTTGAGATGCAAGTAAATGTCATCGGTGATGTAGCTTGACAAGGGGGAAGTCAGTTCATCCAGGTCTGTACAAGAGCCTCAAATTAAAGACCTTCCAGTCAGTGCTGTGAAGACAGCCATGTAGTTCACATAAAGATCCTTCTGCTCACACAGCAACCCCTTTGAATTGAACTTTCCCTCTCTTGAGGGCCGGCTGCTAGACCGGCAGCAGAAAGATGTAGTTGTGGTTCAAAGAGCCCAGTGGTGCCATTGTGTAGGATTTATACACCTTTAATGGTGCCAAAGCACGTTCAGCACTTTGCCATACCTTGTAGGTAGGTTACGTAACTTATCAGTAGGGCATCATTAAGACGAGGGGTTTATTCACTGAGCGCTTATTCCTTCATAAAGGAGTAAGTATCTTGTGCTTATTTCAAATTCAAAACTTCTAGATGATCAACTTTGGTCAAAGTGATAAACAGACTGACATTACAATCCCTAGCTCTATGATGCTGAAGAGGCTAAAAAACAGAGTTGAGTGTCCCGTGTATGTGTGACATGCCACTGATTACACAAATAGGTAGAGTCTGTGCAGAAGAGTGAAAATTAAAAAACAAACACATCAATATTATCAAAATAGATTTTATTCTAGACCTTGAAATCTGAGTGATATTACAACAGTCAGATCAGAAGGCTGCAGGCTGCAACCATGTGAGTGAGAGAGAAAGAGACAAAGGTGAGGGCAAAGACAACACAACAACAAAAAATCTGCAAATTTGTATTTACATATTCGGTGTTATTATACATCAATAATGAAATCCAATCAATTATATATATTTTGTTCAATTGGTGTATGTATCTACAAATTAATCAAGATTACAAAAGTTTTGAGAAGTACAAAACCTTCAAGGACTCTCCAACGTAGCAAAGATAGAGTTAACGTTAGTACTTTTGTAGGAACAAAAAATAGCAAACACTTGAACGCAGTGTAAAAAGCTTCTCATCAAAAAACACAACATTATAAAATACCATTCCACTGTCATAGACATCATTGAAATAGTGTCTTTGTGGTACAGTCTAATCACTGCTGACTGTATTAAAGCAAACTTCAAAATAGTCTTTAGCTTCAGTACAAAACTTTTTAAACAAACATTCTGAGTGAGATCTCTGAAACATCCTCCAACGTGTGTGTGTGTGTATGAATCAAGTCTTTTGCTGGATGAGACCTGGAATGCCATGAAGTTGGCTTGGTTTTGATTTGACGTGACCTTAAGTAGACCCTTATTAACCATTAAACACTGCACACTTTCTGCACCAGTTCTGATTCATCTTTTAGAGCATTAAGATGCGTCATCGCTGACTTGAATGAACACACCTCCCTGTAACTTCCTCTTAATCTAAAGTGCAGAAAAAAACACCCTTTGAAAGGGCCGTTCTTTTTTTTATTATTTCTCTATGACTGTATAATGGTATTTTATAAAAAAAAACAACCATTCATTATCGCCACGCCCCTGGTGATGCACAAGAACATCACTGTTTTCAAGCGTTTTCAAAAAAGTAACTTTAAAACCCACTCTTAGTGTACGAGTGGCATTAAAAAAGAATCCCCTGTGGTAGCAAAGATATATATATATATATATATATTGTATGCAGGTTACATCTAGTCATTCTTCAAAGAAGAAGCAGACTGGTTTTAAAACCCCAACTCTGAACACTACAAATACAAGCGCCATCTATCGGTGCCTAGGCCTGAACGCAGCCAGTTTCCAGAGAATATGTGTGAGTGTGTGCGTGTGTTAAAGCTGGACAATAACTTTATAAAAAGATGGACAACATGACAGCTTCCAAAAGTGAAGCCAAAACGTTTGGACCCCTACTTACCTGCTGCTGTTAGGTCATAAACTCTCCCCCTTCACCACCTTGGGTCAAACTAGAAAATTAAAATACACGTCAGATAAATCTTTGTCAAACACAGTAGCCAACGGGAGGCAGAAACACTTCTATCTTTTTAAACAGTCAATGATGCTGAACAAAGGCTGCCTGGCAGCAAACCCAGACAGAGGCTGTAGTGTGTGTTCATGGGTGCTCAACATGAAAGTTGTGTTACAGCGATATTCGGGTAGATTCAAAGACGACTGCAAAAGACGACCTCCAGCGTTTCCATTTATTTGAGATGGGAGGCGTGTTTAAAAGGCTTGTTTAGAGAGCCTGTATCCTGTTGAGGAAGTGACAACCCAGATGATGTCCTTATGTTTAATGTGTATGGAGGGTAAACAGGATACAATTTGAATGGCTTAGTTTGATTATCCTTTAGCATTGGATGGCAACAAGCCATTAATTGAGGAAATGAGTACATGTCAAAGTATTAATTGATTACAAAGATGGATGTGAGTAGTCACAGGCCTGATTTCCTGTATCTCTAGCTCTCTCTTCCCCTACAGGTCCCAGAGGCTGTCACTGGCACCAGAAGTCAGGCTATTCCTGCGCTATGTTACCTCACTGCTGACATTTAAGTGCAGACATTTGTTCACCAACCTGAGACACAGATTCAGGACAAGCTCAGTGACAGAAACCTGAAGCGTTGGAAGTCTTTCTGCCCAGCACACGGTACGAACATGAGATCCACACAGTGTTTAACACCTATGAAGATTATCTTTCAGCCTGGAGGTTTTGAATTCTTTAGCACTCTAATATATATCAACCTGATGAATTGTGAACACCTGAAAAAAACATTTCTGAGGATAAAAGTTGCTAAATCAAAGGACAGTTCTCCTTTGATTCACTGCTTTCCACTTTGTTTAAAATGGCAGGAATGAAGCAAATCTCTTGGTTAAAAACAGAGTAGCTGTAATTCCATTTCAGCCTCCAAGCCATACACCTGCATTTTTTTAACCCCAACAAATGCCAAGAAGAGAATGAATGAATCTCAAATTGAACAGCTTTGAACACCTATCCTAAAAGACTTACAACCCCCCTCCCTTCTTCTCTCCCACCCAACATGAAATATAAAACCCACAGAGATAAGTTCAATCCAAATCCAAAACAAAAATGTCCACAGGACACCAGATGCTGACATATGCAATATGCACACACCAACAGACACACTAATGTGTAGAATTCAGGTACAAAGGATAAAAAGAGAAAAGCAGGATGGGTCCTGGTGTTTTGGTTTGTGTGTGATGGGTCCCTCGAGTTTGTACAGTGTGAAAACAGAGATGTGTTTCCCCTGCACTCTGAGAGTGAGACACATGTCCACACACACACACACACACACACACACACACACACCTGTTGCATGGCTGACACATGCATTTAAACCGTGTGTAGTGAAGGTGTGGTCCCCCTGTGTAATAATGGAGGGAGGATGGAGGGGGACATTGGGTGCTCCATTTGGCTCTAACAGCAGGCCATGGTCTCTGATGGGACTGCAGCAGTGTGGCGGACAGGCAGGGACAGTCAGTCATTTTGGCTATGTACACATTCGTAGTCGGTCCATGGCTCCCCCAGTCGAGTGTCATTTCCTCAGGTCTAATACACACACCTATAAAAACAGGAAGGAGTCAGACACAGAGACACTTAAAAAAAAATAAAAAATAAAAAAATAAAATTAAAATAAAAACCAAGAGACAAAGACACAACCAAGTGAACAAGTGTACCTGAGTTTGGGGATCTGTATATTTGAGTTAGTCTTATATCCTCAAGATAAACAATGAATCTGCTGTGACAGGCTGGCCAAATGATTTACCGTAAAATACAGAATAGAAGTCGCACTGTTATATTAGCCGCAGTCTGATTTTAAATGTCTTCCAGAGAGAAAAAAGTTTTAAACTCTATACCTGCCACCGTAGGCTGAGAGCTCGACTACTGTACTGTAGATAGTATGAGTGCAAAATCCACAAAGCGAAAACAGACAGAAGTGAAAGAGCTACACAGCTCTTGCTTTGCTGAACACAATAGAAATCATCTTTGCAGAAATCCTATTTTGTAGAGACTTTGCTGCAGTCAAGAACACAGCTATGGAGTCGGTACAGTGAAGAACCCTATAGAGCCTTCATGTCGTACTGCCCACCTCACTTGTTAACTTTAATATAGGACTCTCTAAATGAAAAGAGCGCTCCACAAGGTTTATTTACAGAACAACATATCACCGTTTTCTTTAAATGTGTGATAATGACCTAATGAGGGAGAAAAGATGTTAAAAAGTCACGCAGCCATCCTGGTCTGTGTCGCCATGTGTCCCAACACAGCATGCAATACACAATGAATGGGGATTTTCAATGGCGTCAGGTAATGGTTTGGGTGATGGTTGCTGCTGCACCCACGATAACGATGGTGCACGTGTCAGCATTTTTTACAGATAAATTAGTCGCACTGGTGTAAAAGACACAGCGCCCTTTTTAGATATAAAAATAGGTATTAAAAGTGTGTCTTATACAATGGACTGTACAGTACTGAAAAGTGCTCCTGTACTGTCTGATTTAGTCTCTGTCCGCTCCTTGGGGTGATCCTCTTTTCAGTAACATGCTCGAAGTGTTTACTCAGACGGAGCCTACTTGAAAATACACTTCTTTTAGCTTTTAAAAACCTGGAAAATGTAATGCTCCCAAGCAGCTGATCTAAATGTCACAAGAGGATTGTCCAGCTCTGGTCTTTGTGTACCATATAAGGGTAGCAACGCTACATGAGCTGGCAAACCTGGCTTACCTTGTTAGGGTCAACTAACATGCTACATGATTGGAAACTACTGGTGCAGTGCCAAGAGTTTTTTGGTACAATTTGTGCTCCCCTTGAGAGAGGAAGACAAAACCACAACTCAAAACTAAAGATAATGTGTTTAATGGTTTTAATAAACAAATAAATACATAGATATTGATATATCTTAACTTTATGAATGATACATTAAATTAATATAGACTTACGTTACTCAGGGTAACAGGAAAATACTGCTATCATTATTTGGTATGCCTACGTCACAATAACTGGAACAGTTTGAGTACAACTACACTGGCTCCCAACTACTGACAGTTTATAAACTACTTAGCATAAACTCTCTGGCCTCTCATGCACTGGAATAGTATCCTAATAAGGCAGTCAATATTATATGTAACATAAACTTAACTTTAACCACCTTTTATGATTTGTGCTATTTCTCAGTTTAAAAACATAAACATTAAACATTTACTGACTTAAGTGGGATTATATTTTGCATTTCGGCTTCCATGAGTTTATCATTATTTTAATTATTATTAATAATATTATTGGTAGTACTTGGTTACTCACATTACACATTTTCTGCACTTTTCATTTCTGATCATCTACTGTCTCTACTTTCTTTTCTCTCCAAAGCTGCAGGCTGTCTATCAGTCAGTCTGTCTGCAGACAGCAGTACAGGAGCGTCAGACACTTATTAGGCAAATAACTAAACAACAGAACCCTCAGTCACAATGTTTATCATTTAAATCTACCTTTAATGGGAATTACTGCATTTCTGACTTCTTACCCTCACTTTCCTTAGTACTTGTAATAATTCCTCCTCCTGCTGGAGGGCAGCAGGAGAGTGAAGGGAAGTTGCTTATGCTGTTTTAACATCATACATAGGGTTTCTTCAAAACACTAGGGGTTTTGGGCAGTGCCTTTCCTGAACGTGGAAACATGGGGGACCGCCTAACGCTGATAGAAAGTTTGCTGCTGGGGAGTAACATTTACTGGCCCGGTGCTCGCTGAGGGTCTACACTAACTCTGGTTTGCGACTGTTGTTTCTTGCTTTCGGTATGTTCTAACGGGTGATATTGTTTCAAATGGTGATAAAGGTATGTGGTGCTGCCCTTATTGGCTGGCACATGAACAGACTGCTTTTGTCAGACTGTAAATAGCCAAAGTTTCCAAACTACTGAAGTTGAGTGGCCTTTATGTCAATGATGGTTTTTCACTGCTGCAAGTTTGTAGTCACATTTTCTTAGGTGTCACCATCGCTTATGTCAATGCTTTGGCTCTTAGCAACATTCTCCACTGTGGGAAGCGAAAAGGCCCCAGACATTAAGTCAAGCACTATTATCCACAGCAGAAGCCTGTTTCTGACCAGAGCTTTTTTAATGGGGTCAGTTTACACGGGTGGGTTGAACCTTTAATACCCACAGCTGACCCACAGTCTTCCTGGGTCAGCAGTCTGTTGTGGGAGTGATACAGAAACAGAGTGTGTGCTACAGTCAGCAGTGATAATGAAATGTTTGACGATGCGTTCAGGAAACACAACTCACCGATCCATCTGACGCACTGGCTCCTACTTTGTCCCCTGTTGCGTTCCAGCAAACCTCGAAGATCCCTCCTGTTCCCCGATAGCTGTGAACTAAAGCACCCGTCTGAAGAAACACAAACACACAACAAGCTATTTTAGGTCAAAGCTATGACATAATATTGCATGAATCAGTGAATCCTTGACCCCACATGTAAATTCCCTTCCCTGAAACATTCTATAATATTTGTTTGTGATGTATCTTTAGTTTTATTCCAACACTCCCTCCATCTATAAATGAATATCTTCCCTCTCTATATTCTAACTCCATGGCTGTGTTCTTGACTGCAGCAAAGTCTCTACAAAATAGGATTTCTGCAAAGTTCTATGAACTTGACCTGTTGGTTTATGACATGTTTCTGATTCAAAATGGGCTCAACAGTGTGGTTCAGGAAGTAAAAATACCATGAAGCCATAATTTCATAACCATCCAAGGTAGACATACCACGAGCTAACTGTGTGTGAAACGATGGTACAGTGTAAGATCCTGTAGGGGACACAAGTATAATATCGACCTCATTTTAAGAAAAACTAGATTTGATACAGAGGCAAAGAACTAGACTACCCACGATCATAGTGACTCTGATTGGTGGAGCTTGCTGTTACTATGGCACTGTTTCCCACCCCTTGGCGCCATATGCGAACAGATAGCTTGGCTAGCAGGCTAGCTGGTCAGTTAGCTAACAGAAAATGTACTAATAACCTTGTTATGCTGCAGTTTAATTTGTTAAATATATTCACAAAACACAAACTACAAGATATTATATCAAATGTATTATCTTATTATTATATTGTGTTATTATGTATTATTAGCATAGGGGTAGCTGGATGTCTCAGGTCCAGGCTTCAATCTCTTGATATAAGGATTTTAAGAAATGTCAATGGAGGATTTTAATGAGGAAATTACTTCCTGAACTGAAGCCACTGACAAAGTGGGTGTTCACTTTTGAGCTTTATATAGTTTCCAACAATGTGAGGTAGTCATAAGACATTATTGTTGGCAGCACAGCACAGCTTTAAGTGTAGACTACAATTTAAGAGGGACATGTGTTGTGGCTAATAAACTGCAGTATGGGATCAGTGCACATCCAATAGCTGAGCTTTTCCAGGATCAATTCTAATGTTTATCAGTGTATGTGTGGTTGTAATTTGAAAGAAGAATCCCATACCTGAGTGTTCCAGATGTGGACACACTTGTCGAATGAGCCGCTAGCGAGGTGGCGGCCGTCAGGGCTGAAGGCCACACTGTAGACAGGCTCCTGATGGCGGGTAAGTGTGTGGATACACACCCCTCGCTCCACGTCCCACAGACGCACCGTTGAGTCAAATGATGCACTAGGGGGAAGGGACAGGGGGAGGAGTGAAAAAAAATGAGAGGCAAGTTGTTATAATATAACAGCCATCTATGTAACTCACTGACTGCACATGAAATGATTCATGTCTGTGACACTGACTGAGTTCATCTATCAGAAAAAAAACCTGACTATGTTCCACTTGTGCATTAACTGTCTCCTGATCTAATCTGTTAGACCTGTGTCATATCCTCAGGTTCATTAAAGCCACTGTGACATCTTCACCGGTGCATCTGAAGAACATTCAGGCTGTTAAGGCGTGACTCACATGCTGTGTAACCAATAGCTTAAAAAACATGTGATGCAGAATTAGTTCAGCAGAGAGGCAGATGAACACGTTTTTCTCGCCCAGCTGAGTTTTAACAATAAGGGTATCAGACTAGAGGTCAGAGTCAGATTATTTGATGATGAAGGAATGGGGCTGCTCCTTGAATCTGACCCAAGCCTCAACAGAGATCTTGAACAAGTTTCAGATACAGCAGCACCCGTTTATTGAATTGATCTTTGTTCATGGATATCTCCTCATGATTATCAGAAAATATATAATTTTAACAAAGAAACTGGAGAATTTATCTTGTTTTCTTCATTTAACAAAACAAGATTCCCACTCTGGATCTTCATATTTGACAAAATCTCCATGTAGAAAAGTCAAATGAATCACAAGTTCTGTTCAGGTGCTGCTTTGTGGTCTCACCTGGCAAGCATGAGGTTGGCGCTGGGGTTGTTGGTCCCGGGACCTGTGGGGCTCCACTTGATGGTGTAGATTTCTTTACTGTGGGCCTGGAGGTCATGAACACACGAGTCCTGTTTCATACTCCAGATCTGTACCAGAAAGGAGGAAGTCAGCTTTAGGTACAAAATAAAATGATTTTTCTTATTCTCCATTTATTGATACAGTATGATATACAACTGCAACTCCATCCCGGTTATATGCAAATGTTCTGATATTTTCTGAAACCGACACAGCGTGAGCAACAATCAACTTATTTGCATAGTTTGCACAGTTAAGTTTACATCTCAGATAGCGACACAAGAAACCTTTTAACGAGCCGGAGAGATATAAGAGATATGATATGGGAGATATAACCCCGGTGTTTAAAATGTTGCTGTCGGTGTTTTCTGCTCTCTCTCAGTTTTTAAAAGTTACTATCAAGCTTCTCCACCCGAAGCTCACCTGTTGTGATTACCGAAATACACATTGTGTGCAGCAGGCAGGTGAGAGTGAGTAACCATGGTGACTGTATGTCTGTCAATCAACGATGTCCCGCCCCCTCTATGAATAAAACTATTATTTCAGTAAAACTTACTTTGATCATGTGTCACTTAATGAACACATTCTGTATTATGTTTGATTATATATAAACTAAAGTTAGTCCAATGATGTCATAAAAACAACAAAGGCTGCAGAACCTGTATGAAGGCTAAAGTAGAACAGAAACACAAGAACTCGAAGTCTACATGTTTTTAAATGAATGCATCACTGTGTGAAAATGTTCTTGATGAACATAAAAAGAGGACACATAACTAACTCATAATTTCAAATTGATGCAGAAAACCTTCAAATTGTCCATAAATATTGATCAAATCGAGGAAAAGATGTTTCTGGTGATAAAAATGTTCTGGGTGGGAGAACTCCAGACCTCCTACAATGATGTTTTGGAAATAGACTAAACATGTTAGCGCAGTTTTTGTGCATTTAAAAACATTATACAGGGAAATAAGTTTGGTTGAACTGGTCAGTAACTTGAAAATTACTCTTGCTAAATTAGGCTAAAATCGTGATCGTGATTTTACCAAAAAAAATTGTGATATGATATTATTCCCATATCGCCCACCTCTAGGCTGGAATGGTCCACACTGAAGCTGGCACAAATGAGAGCAAGGACTTCCTGTCTTTTCTAATAAATTAACAGTTGGAGCTCTATGAAAATGTAGCAACCATCACTGTGTCCTGATCCCTCTGCTCTCCTTGTCTCATTGCTTCAGGTGTTTGTTTTAAAGAGTGCTTGACTAAACCACAAACACACACATTAACAGAGCCTGACTTTGGGTGCACTCACACAGACAGATGATGGGGGGCCATGTTTAATAGTGTTTTACTATGTTACTGCTGTGTAAGAACCTGACAGGAGCATTTCAACCTCTGACTTACTGTTTAGTTCTTGTTATCGACACGCTCTCTCTTCGTTACTCTCTAGCTTGCTCACCAAAGAGGTGCTCTCTTGTGTCCAGTTTTGCCAGATGTAATGATATCACATAACTACAGTGAAATGTTATCCTGTATGTGCAAACAGTGTAAGTGTTCTTTATAATAAGAGTATCAGAAGTAACATTGTGTTTGAATGAGAAGTGTTGGAGGTGGCTCAACACCAAACAGCAACAGAACTAATCCCTCTCATTCTCACCTAATGCTAACTCAATAACACATGTTTCTCAAATGGAGAATTATGTCTATTATTTCTTCGTTAAATGATCAGATATAAAAGTTAATTATTTTGATGATGTCACACTGACTTAATGACTTTACTGTGAGAGGACTGATCATGCTCACAGCTGTGTGTTAAATGTCCTAAATGCTGGTTTCGAGCCAGGCAAACCCTGCGTGTGTTATGTGAACTGACCTTCAATGTCATGTCATCTGAGCAGGAGGCCAAAAGGCTGCCAGTGGGATCCCACTTGATGGCATTAACTTCATTCTACAGAGAGAAAGACGAGTGTTAGAAACAAACACAGCATATCTTACTGGATGTACATGAGAAATACAAATATAGACAACATTTTTGTGTTTCTTTATTTAATGTCATACAATAAGTTGACTTTCATCTTAAGCTACTGACACAATACTTAAAGAACCAGTGTACACTTGACTAGCAGAGGGTTTCTATATCCCTCCCCGTCAGAGAGCAGTGCCCACACAGGAGTCCTCTCTCACCGTGTGTCCCTGGAAGGTCTTGACAGGTCTGTCCTGACCCAGCTTACACACATGGATGCACATGTCTGTGCTGCAGGAGGCGAACGTGTTGTTGCTCTGCCAGTCCACGTCCAGAGCAGGAGCTGTGTGGAGGTACATAGAGAGAGAGAGACAGGGAGAGAGATAGAACTGTTACAACAGTGAGGTATGTAGACAGAACATGAGGAGAGGGGATAGCATGAATGTGTTGGTCTTTATATAGATTTCTTACTGCCTCATGCATGTGAAAATACCTTTAACAATACTCTAGTTCAGATCATTTTTGTAAAGTGAAAGCTGCCGGAGTATGTCACTGTTAAACTAACAAAGAAAACAATGTCAACATGCAGAGCTGCCTCACAAAATGTGTCAAGATAAGTAGTGTAGAATATGGCAGTCACAGATATCAGTATCAGCATGATTTTTTTATTGTCTCACTAGAGTTCAGCAGAAGTTAACATCTGTCTGAAAAGAATAACTCTTGTACAGAATGTGATGTGGAACAATGCAGCTGACTTCTGTCACTCACCCGAGTGGAAAGGAAACTGCTGCTTTGCCTCTCCCGTGTGGGCGTCCCAAATAATCGTGGTCTGTGTGAAAGAGGAGATTTTCATTACTTTCCCTTGATGTTCCTGTTCAGTCATAGTTTTTGAACAGCCCTACTGTCAGTGTTGCTGTCATTTTATGGGTACTCTATTCCCGTGTTATTTGTCTTGTTTTTAGGATGGCTTGTTTTGTTGACTTGTTTAACTGAATAACATACTTTGTTTTATGATATTTCTTGTTTCAAGCACTTTGTAATGCAAGTTTAGAACACTGCTCTATAAATAAACAATATGAATGGATAATGGATAATTTGAACAAATAAAGGACGATGTATAAAAGTAAGTTCATAGATCACACACATCTCAGAACCTAGGCATTCATGTGAACACTGAAGGTGACACTCTGTATGTCATTACACTTCTGTACACTAGATGGCAATGTTGAACAATGTCTTGGCAAATTAATGTCCCTGAACTTGATCTGATGACTGATCTATCTGATTTTGTCAGCCAGCTAAATGCAGATATTGATTGCTGACAGTGTTTTACATTGATCCATTAGCATTACTAGACGAGGCAACGCAGGCAGTTATTTTTACATTTCAAAACAACCAAACTATACAAAGCATAATGGGTTTACACTTAAGCTGTGTGACTATCCAAAAACAATATGTAAAAAGTTGAACTTGAAGCAGCATTAAAACCTTACAACACTAAACAGTTAACAGAGATGCTAAAAGGATCCACAGAGCTGGGTGAAAATGTGGCATTGATTTATCAGTATAAATGACCACTTTCACATTAGTGACGGCCCTGTGGCCTGTTGGGCCTTCACTCTTCTTGTGTTGCAGGTTCTTGTCATTGGTAGGCGTGGCTGTCTAATCAGCCTGACTAATGGTGCGTTCCAGTTGATCTGGGAAGTGGGAAATTCCGAGTTCCCAGTCGGAAGTGTCAACTGGAACGCCCCCTGAAGTCGTAATTATGACTCGGAAACTCAGAGAAAAAAAAGTAGCCTGAGTTCAGATCCAATATGGCTGCTACGTGCATCGAAAGGGATGTTTAAGATGTAACTGTTGAGTTTATTAGCAGCTTAGTCGTCTTTTTGTGTAATGAAATCAATCAGACCGAAGGTATCGTGCAAGTTCTCTCTGTGGAGGTGTTTTTATATTATTTTCGGTCAGAAACTATCATGTAGTGTGTTGTTATCGTCTGATATTAGTTTACAAACTAAAGGTACTCCTGGTGGCGTCCATGCTGCTTTTCCGACTTGCAACTGGAACGCAGTTAACTCGAGTGTGACATCATTCCCAGTTCCGACTTCCGAGGTAAATGGAACGCGGCATGAGAGCACCTCGGCCCAATACGCCTTGTTTGGTTACTTCCTCCTCCATCCAACCCATGCACAATACAATTTTCACACATCCACTCACTTATTACACTACTGACTCTACTGACATCTAAACTTCATGTCTTTTGCAATTTAATTGTGCTGTGTTACATCTCATCTCCACACTTTGTTTCCATGGGAAATCTGTCACATTTCCGTAAAGGTCACTATGAATAAGAAATGAGCTGCAGTGCTCTCAAGGTCAATCCCAGAGGCATTTATCCAAGTCTAAAAGCCAGAACTCAAAATCTTTGTCTTACCTTGTCTACACCAGCACTGAGGATGAAGTTTCCTTTCTTATTCCACTTGAGTGCAAATATAGGACCTTTATGCTGACCCAAAGTACTGGCCAGGTTGCCTGAAAAAATTATATATATATTAGAATGAGCGCAGGTACATTACATCATTTTTCAAAGACATGATATAGGCCAGAAACTCACCGTCTTTCGTCCATATTCTAGCAAAGCCGTCATATGAGCCTGTAGCCAGCAACGTTCCCTCGCTCTGAAAGAAAGACAGAGATGGCTCTCATTCATTTGAGGTCAGTGAATTTAATCCTTCTCAGTTTCATTAACACATTGTGATACAGGTAGAATTGAATCTCTTTAATTTTACAGGTTTATTAACAAGGCTAGGATCTGAACTCCTAAATTATGAATGCTGGTTTGCTGTGGTGCACTGACTTCATAAAATAAAAGTTTGCAGCTGAGCAGTGTAAAAGACCTTTTCCCACGTGGGAGAGAATCGCCCACACATATCAGGTCAGCTGGAATGCCTTTAGTAGAAGTTGTAGTCGCATACACATGCATACAGGCACACACACACGCACATATATAACTTGATTACGTTACTAAGCACTGCACTCAATGGAACACACTCACAATCTTACAGTTGGACTCAAACACACACACACACACACACACTCACATTCCAGTCCAGTGAGGTGACGTCTTTGTTGCTGGGTACGTCCTGGCCTCCTTCCCGTATGCAGTGCCTGAGAACCAACTGAGTGGATCCGCCTGTGCTGTTCTCACTAAGGTTCCAGATCCGTGCTGTCGAGTCCCCAGACCTGCCCCGGCCAACAGCCACACCCCGGCCAACAGCCACACACACATATGCAGACAAAGACACACACACAATATAACATTAGGCACATTAACACAGCAAACTGACCATTGTTGCTCTTGAGTTGAGTTTGGGTTTTAAAATCATGAATCAAACCTGGATGCAGTATCAAATTCAAAATCTTTTTTTTAGGCCTTATTAAACCTATTCATAAAGGTTTTGAGGAAAATTGAGGAACATGAGTCTGAATAATGATGATGAACAAGCACTAAACTCACTGACTGTCTCGTGGGAGCTGTATGGTTTCTTGCTCTCATGTAACTCCTCAGATCAAAGGACAGCAGCACAACAAGCAGCACTCATTTTCATATACAGAGATTACCTATGAAGGCTTTGATTCAGGGACACTTTACAGTTGGAAAAAGTGTTTGCTGTGATGGATATTGATGGGCAAGAAACATATACAGATTCACAGACATGCATACCCGGTGTTAGAAGAAAGTAACTGGATGGGCAGCCAAAGTCTTTTTGCCCTGCACTTGAAACCCGCTGCACAGAGCAGCTTCTTCACAAGATATGCCAAAAGTGGCCTATGCAAAACCATGGAGTCTCACAACACTACTATACCATACAGTTCTTACAGACAGTCTGAGCCTGTTATTAGTGAAAGACAAAGTCGCTAACACTGTGACACTGTGACAGTCGCATCAGGACCATGGACGGCACTACACATCAAACAACTACGACAACTGCTACAGCTGAAAGGGAATGACTCTACACTCTCCAAAGTCTATGACTTGAGTTTAGCAAACATCCACTGAAAAAGACAAAATGTTTGACTACATAGCTGGGGCTGGAAGACTTCTTATGGAACTATTCGGAGATAAAAAAAAATGTGCAGAGAAATTATACAACTAATATTCACTACCTACGCTAAAGGGGCTGTGGCTCAGGATTGGATGATCAGGAACCATTTTCCAAAACAAGACAAACACATTTTTTAACCCTATGTAGAAATATTTCAAAAATCATCAAGCAGCACAAAAAATAAATAAATCAAGATCCATTGACCAGAGGGATTATTCACAACTGCTGTTACAGTTAATTTTCTGATTATTACGATTTCTTAAGTCTTCTTAGTAATGAGCTGAATACGTGACTGATTGTATTAAAAATGTTTGTTCCTTACTGTACTTGTGTGTTCCAGAAAGAATGATACGTTTCCTAGTTACTTAAGACCCTGTGTGACCAGTTAAAGAGCCCATATTTTGCCCTTATTGGGGTTTGTATATTTAATCTATGTACCTACTAAAGTATGTTCACAATAGCTGAAGTTTGAAAACAGTGTCTGTTTTCATGTACTGCTGCTCCATGCACCGGCTCGCTTCTGACTCTCTCTAAGGCTCTGAAGTGCCCACTTTGAGAGTCCCCACGTGTGCCAAGTCTGATCTGATTGGTCGGCCTGTCAGCTCTGCCGTAATTGGTCAGTCGCTCAGCACAGTTCTCGGAAATATCCTGCCCCTTTTACCATATTGGGAATGCAGCCACTTTGGCTCCGTCCGAGGGGAGCAAAAACATTAGCACCTTAGCACTACTGTGCTACCGCAGGCTATGGCATATTGTGTGCGTGCTACAGAAGTTAATGGGCGTGCAACATGAGCTGCTGGGCTTGCCACAACGAGCCAATGGGCTTAGATCAGTGATATCACACTGGCACATTTTTTTCGAGGGGGGCTAGAACCGAGCGTTACATGCAGCTAACGCTGCAGCTAATGCTGCAGCTAACAGGAGGACGTAGTAGAAGCCGCGTTTACGCTGACTTTGAATTTTTGCAAATGTGCCTAAACATGCACAGGACACTTGGAAAACACACTAACGGGCATATAAAACCAGAAAAAGCATAATATGGGCCCTTTAAAACAACTAATAAATTACCGTAGGGAACCTGTACTGACCCGGAGGCGAGGAGGTCGTTCACAGGGTTCCAGGCACAGATAAAAACTTCAGATTCATGGCCCCTCAGGACCATGGCTTTACTCTGGGGGATCTCCACATCTCTGTCCACCTCCATCATCTCTGAGTGGTGATCTGCGGGGAGGAGTGAGAAACAAAACTCATCAGTATTAAATAACTTTGGTCCTTATGCTGGGAAGGAAGGAACAAGAAGAAGTAATGACAGTGTTTCCCCTACCATTATATTATAATATTATAATATTATTATATTGGGTTTTACAGTGCAGGGGAGCAAACACCCATTCTGACATCATCTAGTTTTCTGCAAACCAGACCAGCCCTACAGCAGTGCACACATACGTCACTGTCTGATCTTGTTAATTCAAACAGAATGTTGTCTCCACCATTTCTTAACAAGACTCAAGTAAACAGTTCTGCACTTCAGTGACCACCAGCCTGAACAGCTGACAGCTGTGGACTTAGAGAGCAAGCTGTGGAGTTGTCAACCGACCCGCAATGTTTTTTATCGAACCACAGCTTTACCAAATGTTGAAACAGTACAAAATACAAATCATCAACCCCTAAGCAAACAAATAATTGTATACTGGTTAATGGTGAGTTAAGAGATGCACCACAAACCATGAGGAAGCACTTGAGAGTGTGAGAAAAAACATCAGAGCAGCCTCATGTAATTACAAGGAAGTCACAGATATTAACACAACAAAAGCCATGAGGTGTAAAGCAGCCATGGTGAGAGAGGCAAATATCACACGCACAGAAACACACAAAATATGACAGAGTTGGGAGGCTATATTCTTATATTCTTTATAAATAATAATAAAAATCAGTCCCAACATCAAGGTAGAGCTGGGAAATGCGTCCACATCATGCAGCCCCACATCAAGGTATGACACCATACATTTCTTTTCCCCTAACCACAAGAATACAGAGAAGTGTTTGTCAAGGGGCTGATTCAGAGATTGTTTACAACTATGAGTAAGCTTACTGGCTAAGGTGTGGGATCCATTTTCCTCCCCATTGGCAGCACCCTCCCCGTTCTTGGTGCTTCCCTGCAGCCCTGTGCTGCTGCAACTTCCTGCAGCCGCCTGCTGCTGCTGGGCCAGCTTGTCCCTGTAGGCCTGCTGCCTGGTCTGGACTACATCTGGCATCACAGCATCGATCAGCGACAGTGACTCGATTGGCCGCCCGTCGAATAATGTCCCGTCCTAAAAAGACAACATGAAACTTGGGATTTTAACCTCTTTTCTCTTTATCTGCTGAATTTACTATCAAGTGTAAACCATGATTTGAAACTGAAGTTGAATGTGTAGCATAAACCTCCACTCATGAGGATTCTGACCTCATTGATGCTGACTTCAGCCTCCACATACTGCAGGCCCTTCTGGATGATGGAGATGAGGGCAGCAGGGGGCACCAGGGCTCCATTGATGTTGGACTGGCTGATGTGGCTCTCTATGCCAAAGGTGAATGCTGAGTGGGAGAAGCCTGGAGGAGGTTTGGATAATTTGGAAAGTAGAATGGAGATAAAGTTCAATCCGCTAGAGCCAAGAGAAGCAGTGAATAATATAACACTTTAAATTTCTATTTAAAGGAAGGAAAGCGACTGCTATTCGGACAGGTGTCAAAAAAATGTTCTCCTCTTGAAGACTTACCTGACTCTTGCAGGTATCTGTAAACCAGGAAATTGACCTCATCACTGCTTATGCTCATTTTGAGTCCTGGTGATTAAACCATTGGGTCAGCACAGGATAGGAGCCTGTAAGGGAAACCACAGAGCAGTCTTGTTTAACAGCTGATGTTATTACAGACTACAGAACTGAGCTGAGCGAGATTTGATTAATATCTTCATCACTCAAAGTGCATTAACAGCCCACAAGAGCATTAATGGGTAGTAAAAGAAAGATGGTATGCAGGGGCACTGAGCCAGGTGTAAAACAGAGCTGTCACACACACACACAGACAGAGGATTGTGTTACACTACGAGCTAATGATGTAGCTCATTAACAAACTGGCAAACACGATGAAAACTGAGAGGAGGAAGACGTTTAAAAAAACATCAAGTTACTTGACCTACATCTTGAAACTTCTAAGCAGAGAAGTAGGTAAACTGCTATCTGCCATTTGATAAATAAAAAGGCATAGTTACTCTCTACTTGTGTTTGCTGCAGAAGCTTCCTGACTCCAGGCAGGGCAGCTTTTTCCATTCATTAACCTACAACTGGGAATAATTACCAGCCATGTTCATGAGACATGCGGGCTGTTTTGGCCTCAAACGTCTGGAATAGATGGGCTTTAAGCCTCAGCAATAACAGATTTAACCGTGCTTATGCCGGGCTCCATTTTTCTTTCTGCAGAACCCACACTGTTTAAAAAGGACTGTGGAAATAAACAAGGGGTCTGGCTGGGAGACAGAACTTCTACTGTTTCCATCCTGCCAGCCCACTGAAAGAGTCAACAAGCCTCCTGCCACATCCCAGCGGCTGAGATCCAAGATCAACTGAACAAGAGACCTGGAATCTGGTAGAAGCCCTTCAGCTATCCTAACAAGGTGGTCAGAAAAGTCCTCATAGCTCGATACACAGAACCACCAGACACAAGCAAATGCTTTAAAAAAAAAAAAAAAAAAAAAAAAAACAGAATCTCAAACAGAACTACTGTTTGTGAAGAAAGCCATCAGAAATTATAACCTCTCACCATAAAAAAAAAGCATTATAGAAAACATTTTTTCCAATTGCACCAGAAATGTATTCATACTTGACAGTGTGGAGAGTTTCATTAAACAGGGCTCATAATTAATAATAACCCAACTGTCTTTTACCACAAAAACTTGATCTGTGGCAGATATAACATGTAGATGTCCCACAGTTGCCACAAAAAGCTGTGCCATACTTCAAGATTTGGCAAACGCCCTATTGTTACTAGTCACTTTTACATTGCCAGTTCACAGCAAGATTTGAACGCCTCCATGGACTCAATCAAAAAGTTTGCGACAGCACTGTAATGAAGCGGTCCACAACATCTTGATGCGACGTGAATTCACACACTGGGACACCAATGTTTCACCGTTATGGATGCAATATAATCTTGCGTAAAGCAAGAAATGGTCAAGCTAAAAATCGACTATGAGATCTAAAAAATGTGCGTTTGTATTTGAGTATACGTCTTCACTTGTGTGGTTATTGTATGTCCAGTATGCCCTCGGCCCTCACATCCAGACTTAAGTGTAGGTTGCGGACACCAGCGTTGAGCTTGATGATATACTTATTTTACTTCTGGTTATTGTAAAAACAGTTAATTAAAATTAATAATAACTGATTTTAATTACAGATGGTTCATATTTAGGTCACCCAGAGGTGAAAGTGTTGATCATCTAAAAGTTTCAGCGCGACATCACTTCTAAATGCAGTGTCCTGCTGTTGCGACTTTATCACCAGCTTTCATCAGACCGTAAAAATATAACTATTACTGAACATTTCATTCTTATCCAAAAACGATATCACACACAGGCTGCCCGATCACACAGACGTCCGCTGGTTTGACTGTGGAGCAGCGCTAAAATGCGTCCTTGAATTGCGCACAGAGATGGCACAGATTCAAGGCGCATAAAAAGTCAGTGACCGAGTTAGATCACGATATTTCGGACACGTAGAAGAACGGACTGCCAGACTCAGAAATCAAAAGTTGTTTAACTGAGTTTACTTAGTTGAAGAACGTGCACTCCGCACGGAGCTGATCAGACTGCTGCGCAACACTGAAGGATCAATTCAAGTCTGTTGGTTTGGAAACATGTTATCATTTTATAATGCCTCACACTAAAATACCCGAAGATGACTTGGGTCTTTGCATCAAAGACACTCTGTGTGTTTGTGACAACTTATTCATGTGAGCAGGTTTATCTGTAATGAACCTTAACAAGTGCAAACTGTAGAATAACCCGTGTCAAAGTTTCTATAACCTTGAACAGCAATATTAAAACATTATATAATAATCTCAAATATGGCGTTAAAGGCGATGCAATGAAAAATTTGGACCAGTGCAACCAATGCAAAAGTTAGTCTGGAGCCCTGACTAAAGGGCTTCTCTTTTGTTCATGTTTTGGTTGTTTTTAGTCTTTAAGAATGAAATATTCAATCATCTTTAAAATCCCATAGATTAGCTCCTGCTAACTCTACAGCTGAGTCAGACACATTTAAACTAACATGATGATTTTGTTACGTCTTCAAATCATTATCAAATTAATTCTCCAAACATTAGTTTAAAGATTCTTAAAGATGTATAACAGAGATTCAGGGCTATGTAATAGCAGTCTATCAGCATAGGCCTGTCTTAGACAGAGAGGAGAGCTTTCAAGACATTAAACTCATTGACACCAGTTTCATATGACCACAGCTCGACAACATTAAACTGTGCCAACGGAGGACTCACACTCAGTGAACCTGCATTCCTTGTAGACAGGGTCCGAAATTAACATTTTGACTCAGCGGCCAAGGTGGCGGGTAGATGAAAAAACTCACCAGCCAAGCAAACTTTTTACCAGCCAAAATAATAAATTGCGTTTTCATTTCACATATAAATTTGTTACAGTACATTTAATGAAGTTAATATGGTATTATGTTCTGTTGAATCGTATCACAGATTTAAGTTGTGGTTTGGGTCATTTTATCAGAAAATTCAGAAATAATAAAAATAGATTATTTTTTTAAAAGGTAGTCATGCCCGGCTAGGGATGCACCAAGTATAGCCTGAAAAATAATCCCTTTAGGATTAATTAATCATGACACTTATAATCCTGGTTAACGGTACAACCAGTTAACCGAGTCATCCCTAGCCCATGCCACCCCTGCAACCCTCTGAAACTGCACCTTTATTACAACATTACAAACTCAAAACAAAAATCTGTCTCTGAATAATAAATCTGCTTTAATGTAGAAAAACTAGTATTTCTCTCGTTTTAGCTTTGACAATGTTGAACACATAAGAAAATTATTATTTAAGGCCTTATGATTTCCAGGACGCTGAAAACAGACGGAATCACATAATTTGACAATAAAAATGTACTCAGTTGTAACACAAAATATTGTGAAATCTGTTGAAATGAAGGTGGGATTTATAAAAATAATAATAATAAATTCCCTGTCAATCTTATTGTTTTTATAAAAAAGCAGTTCAAGAGCATTTGGAGTAGCTGTAGTGTCTCTCACCTGCACCTCTGCATGTCGGGGCATCGCGTGCGCACACACACACACACACACACACACACACACACACACACACACACACACACACACACACACACACACACACACACACACACACACACACACACACACACACACACACACACACACACACACACACACACACACACACACACACACACACACACACACACACACACACACACACACACACACACACACACACACACACACACACACACACACACACACACACACACACACACACACACACACACACACACACACACACACACACACACACACACACACACACACACACACACACACACACACACACACACACACACACACACACACACACACACACACACACACACACACACACACACACGATCGCCAGCCAACAAGCTCACCCGTTAACTTTCTGGGTAACAGAACACAGGCGTGGCTTATATCCCTGAATTGATCCAATGGAGCATATCGTAAAACACAGAATTCAGAAAAATTGTAAGGGAATAACTGAATTCTGGGAAATTTGAATGGATTTTTTAGGGCCCTAATTATAGGACGGTGTGCATCTCTGACTGCTCCTGCAGCGTATGTTGGAAGTAAAAAGTGTAGCATGCATGTAGCCTGCACTATATCGTCAGGTTTAAAATGCGCTGTTTAACAAAGTCTGTGTGGCGAAGTTTACAGACTACAGCGGGCACTGAGATAACATCACTATTGTTACTGATTGTTGATAGATGCGGACGAGGTGAGAGTGAACAGAGAATAGTTGAAACATCCTTTCGACCAGATCACGTGCGTTTCTGACTACGTATGTAAAGATCACTGACTAATTGTGTTCATTGTACTAAAGTGTGCGTGGTGGTTGGCGTTCTGTTGTGTGTGTTTGTGCAGCCCCAATGTATGTAGGTGTGTCTCAACGTGACCCCTCTTTGCCTCATCATGCAGACAGCAGAGGAGCGGAGAAAAGTTGCTTCAGCAAACGTGCTTAAGCATAGTTTTTATACATTGACTGTTGGGTATAAACATTTACCATGTGGCGGATAGCCTTGTGAAATTGACTCACAAAACGGAAAATCTGCGCTCGAAAGCTGTTAATTTTGGACCCTGCTTGTAGATGACTGAAAACAAGGTTTGGTATGTTCTAAACAAATATTTTGGGGAAGTGGTGAGAATTATTATTATTATTTTTTTTAAACATACTTTATAAATGCCTGAGGGAAATTTAAAATAAACACACGCACAAATAGGACCTTTGGACATGCATTAGTGGAGAGATGTCAAAGTGGTGCTGCTACACAGAGAGCGATCCAGAGCTGTTGGGGGTTTGGTGCCTTACTCGACATAACTACTCTCCAGCTGACATCCATTAGCTTTACCGCTTTTTCCTGTAGGTGACGCGGAGGGGCTGGGGCCAATCCTGGCTGAGCTGTTCACCAGTCAATCTACGGCTAATTTTGAGTTAAATTGACCTAATGAGCATGTCTAAGGAACGTGGGAGAAAGTACCTGGAGAGGACCCACGCATGCACGGGAGAACATGCAAACTCCACACAGAGAGGCTGCTGTCCAACGAGGATTCGAACCAGGAACCTCCTTGCTGTAAGGCAACAACGCTAACCACTGCATCACCGTGCAGACTGCTAACATTATCATATTGTTAGATTTTGTATCCTACAGATTGTGCCCTGTACCCACATCCTCTTTGCTCCATGTCCAGACAAAGTAGGAGGGCAAGCATCCTCTGTTTGATGCTCACAGTGAAGGGGGAAAAAAAAAAAAACTATCTTAAATATAAAACATACCGTAAAAAGCAACGGAGCAGTGTTAGTCATCCAGTGGCTGTCATTAGTTAAGGGCCAGTTGTCATAGAGACAACACACAGCAGCACATTTATTCTTAGCACATAAACGCATCATCCAATCGCTCCAGAAATACAGTAGGGCTGGGTATTTCCCTCAACACCACAATACGATACGTATCAAGATAGAGAGGCCACGATACGATACATATAGTGATATACATTGATTTAGGATAATGTCCTACATAGAATTCACTACAACAGCTGTTCCTTATTATTGAGAATAACAGCAGAGGCATACAGATCCTACAACTTAAAACACTTCAATTCAGGTCCTCAGAGGTTCTAGAAATACTTTAAAATATTTGAATCCCAGAGCTATGACTATGGTGTTATTGGTAACTGCCCAATAGGTCTTTTAAAACTGTCATTAAAGCTTTGCAGCCGTATTGATTCTGTAACATCTGCATCGATACATGTATTTGCAAGCAGCACATGACGATATATTGCAGAATCAAGTTTTTGAGCACAGCCCTAAAACACAGCCAGCGCTTTTCTGCCTGAAAAAGGGCTAAGTGGACACAGGGCCTTAAAGAACTCCAGTGTTATGACCTTTATAAATAGCATAGGTGACAGATGATCTTTATTCCTGTTGTGGTAGGATATATTCTTACCATGAACTCACTCCCTCCAAATTAAATCACAACTATGTATCCTTCCTGAAACCTGAGCTTATTGTTTAAACAAGAATGCATGCAGAATGTTGATTGCAATCATTAACAAGCCTAAAGTTATTGAGGTAGTCAGTCAACACCTTTGCTGACTGTAAAAATAATATAAAATCAAAAAACATTTTGAAGAGTTTGAGGGCGCGGTCACACTGGCCATCCGTACCGTGCTGTACCCAAGCACGATTGCCCCCCCCGCAGCGCCATTCCCCCGCTGGCCGGCGCGGCCCGCGGTCACACTACTCAGGACTAGCCGTGCCTAAGCACGATTACCTCTTGTACATAACGTTGTAATACAACACATGCACGCTTTATGTTATTATGAAGCGTGCTCAGTTTACAAACAGGCGGAGGGGAGAGTGAGAGAGAGAGAAAAAGAGACGCGCAGTCGAGTCCGTGTCTGCACATCAGACAAAAACACAGAACATGACAGCTACTTTACTGATTTTACAGCTTATTTTAATCAGACACAGCCATAAATAAATTAAAAAATAAAATAGACGTGCGGCCGAGTCCACAGGCGAGTCCGCAGCCGCACATCAGAGAACAACACAGAGCATGACAGCTACTTTACTGACTTTACAGCTTATTTTAAGCCATTTTAATGAGACACAACAATAAATAAACTAATTGTTCTCCGATGTGCGGGCGTCCGCGCGGACTCCCGCACATCGGAGAACAACACAGAGCATGACAGCTACTTTGTGTCTTATATTGTGTCATGTTAGTCAGATACGGCCATGAACCTGTGGATTTCTCCATAATGAAGGCTGTCAGCGTTGTTTACCCGCATGCTTGTGCTCGTGCATGAAGTGTACTGTGCTGAAGTACACCTCTAAGTGTGCCAAAGCCAAGGAAGTGTACCGTGCCTGGGCAAGATACGGAGCGGTCACACGAACTGGACTTTAGGGTTTAAGCGTGCTTGGGCACGGTACGGATGGCCAGTGTGACCGTGCCCTGATACTAAATGTCTGTCTGGACTGACCAGTCCTCTCTGATTAAAAGCCAACCCCTTCTCTCTTACACTTAGAAAAAATTTATGGAGCAATTTAATGTTATAGACATGCATTTGTGTAGCAAGAGAAGTTATGTGTGTGTGTGTGTGTGTGTGTGTGTGTGTGTGTGTGTGTGTGGGGGGGGGGGGGGGGGTATAAAGAGGTAAATTTAAAAAGTGATATACCCATGTGATCGAGATGTCTTCAGGTGCGCATCATAGCTCTGTTGTCCACGGCAAGAACTCTGAGCTCCTGAGAGAAAAAAAGGCAGACTGTTGAGTGTACTGAGTTACATGTGGATCACATATCAAATTTCTCATTACATCTGTCCATCAAGTTTGGTTAAACAGCACGAGATTTGCAAAAGCCAAACCAGTTAATCGGAAACGATATCGTTTCTCTGTCAGTGCTGTGACAAATTACCTTTAAAAGAACAGACAGTCCAGCAGCTGTTTGTCACAGAGCAGGGGAAAGGGCAGCAGAGGAAAGTGTAATGATCAAAGGGGTGTGTCACCAAGCAAATGACAAAAACTGGGTCAGTAATGCTTGAAACCATAACAGTCACATATTTCTGTTAGCAGTAGAACTAACCCCGAAAGGCATGCTTTTTTAATAATGATCTGTGGCTGCATTCAAGTGAACAGAGTTCAGATGTATTTATAACACCAATTCAGGATAAAATACATTAAGGGGCTTGGTTAGTGTGCCCCTCCTAAAGCCAAACATTTCGTGCAAATTAAGTAACATTACATTCAAATCGTCACCCTGTTAATCTGCCTGTTGCGAAATTAGAAAGATTGCATGACAAACGGAAATCCCCCCGCACACACACACACGACCCAAAGGGCTTGACTACAGTGTGTACATGATCACCGACACTTGCTAACCCGCCCCAGTTTGTGCCAATTAATTGCAAAAAAAAAATGCAATTTATCAATATATGATAAGCCTGTGCAATATCCCCTCAAAACAACGGCGAGCTGTACTCTCACTGTACTTGATTTAACTCTGCTGTGAAGGCGGGCTGACAAAGGTCCACATGTGATGGCTCACTAAGCGGCTGATACACTGTAACACAGATAATCGGCACCATAGTGTGTAGTTATTGAGTAACGTTACAGGTACAATGTTTGTAAATACATGCCCAACTTTTGCAATTTGAACTTCATGCCTTGAATCCCGTTTAAGGCCAGTGAGCTTAGTTGCATGTTAGCTCAATAGCTAACATGCAACTAAGCGTCAGTTCTGCTTTGACGTCCCCACATGCCAGTCCGGCAAAGCGGTCTAAAGATTCATTTAAATTAATGTAGAAAACCAACAGTTGGCTACTTTGTTTGTTCGTGTTTTGTAGTTGTTTCAAAGTAACTGAGTATAGATGCATTGCGTTTGCTTCTTAGAAACAACAACTCTAAAGAGTACCGTGAAATCGGCAGCTTGCTATCAATGTTAACCTGCTAACTAGCTAGCTAGCTTCATAGCTAATGCTAGCACGCTATGCTAATGACAGTGTTGCTATAATCTCGTACCTACTTGAAAACAACTCTCAATTGACGGTATCTTCCGCAG
This sequence comes from Labrus mixtus, assembly GCF_963584025.1. Lineage (NCBI taxonomy): Eukaryota > Metazoa > Chordata > Actinopteri > Labriformes > Labridae > Labrus > Labrus mixtus. The sequence continues at coordinate 9,959,356 of NC_083619.1, forward strand.
CTCGTGTGTCCGAGTCAGAGCGTGCTATCGGTTTAATCGATTAGAAAAAGATAATTTTCGCACAAACACAAACTATCGTGAGGTTATAATATTTAAACCACAGCCAGGCGGTAAGAAGCAGCAACGGCTTCAGACAGTCGACACAGTGGAGTGACCCGACATGCAGAAATGAGCTGCTGCCTGTAACTACTGTTGTTTAAAATTCTCTCTCTCTGAGGCTCAATGTAACGATTAACACATGACTATGGTAATATGTAACATATTTATCGCATATTCTATCGAGAACATCACACGTCGGAGGTTAATATATGTAAGAACACCTGAAATACAAATATATGTAAATGTTTAAAATGTCTTGGAGCTGGACTATGACATAATGCTACATTGTTAACTAACCTATTTTCCAGAAGCATCAAACACGTCTTGGATGATTGTTATCGCTGATAGTCGTCCTCAGGCGTTGATTCCTGCTCCGTTTGACAGATTCACATCAAAATGGAGCCACATTTCCTCGACCTGAAACCGACCAATGAAGTGTAACAGAAAAAATGCCGAGGCCTCTGGAAGTTTGTCCCGCAGCCAAGCACCAGTCATAACAACTGTGTCCTCTCCCATCCCCCACTACACCTCTTTTTCGCTTGTCGGGTCATCACTCGACATGGATTAATGACACCCCACCCCCTATCCTTTGCTCAGTCATTCAGACTGGGAAAGTCAACAACAAGCTTACATCATCATTGCAATCTGTGTTTTACACAGATTTTTTTCAGATGTATACATAATCAATAATCACAATAATTACCTCAATATTTCCCAGGAATATGATAACCGTATAGTTTTGAAATGGCATACCTTGATATGTTAAAATGTAATATCTTATTATAGAAATAATTGGGTGCTGACCTTCAATATTCAGAAAATTTTGTATGAAACTTCTCCTGCTTGAGTCCAATTATTAGCTATCCCAACTGAGGTGCCAGCACAGCATTATCTTGTCCCAATATAAGATGATGACATATCATGAAATTAATTAAATCCCTCCTATACTCCGCATGCAGCCTCACAAACTACAACAATGTGTAATAATTGTGGATCATTTATACTTGCAAAAAATGTGCAGGATACCATCTGCAACAATGACTAGAGATGCAGCATTTACATGCAATTACATGGTACCACTCTAAAAGGTTATATATTTAATCACCGGGGTTGCTGATGAACTTGTGTGCTACTGGAGTACACTGATTTTTTGTGTGCGGTTTTGCTACCCAAGCTGTTTAATCCTCCTTATGATCCCAGTGCTCTTCTGGCCTTTAGTCAACACCCTAATAGCAAAAGAAACCTTCCTGTCTAATTTATTGTTCTACACATATACGCCAATATGGAGGTGTGCTGGGTGAAATTATGCAATAACAGGTTTCAGTTTCATTGCTGTTTGTCTCTTTAGGTCAATTAGGGGTTATTTCCCACACTCTGCCTCTTGCTTCTTTCCTAAAGCGAGGAGAAACAGAAATCTTTTCTCCGTCACTCCCACTTTGTGTGAGGGTGTTTTGGCTGCCAGTGAACAAATGTGAGGCAAATTTCTCCTCTTGAATGCCAAGCTTTACGCAATATATGATTCACTCTATACGTGCAAATATTGTGAATTGACTCAAATCCTATACTCTTCTTTTTATACTATCCATGCACGTATACTTCACATTAATAGATTAATAGATATAAAAATGAATAGCTGCTGACTTATATTTGAGAAAATGTCTAAATCATACATTCTGTTCATGTCTGCATCGTACAGCTGCCTCCATGAAATACGATTAGCTGTGTTTCCCTCCATAAATGTGAGACTACAAAGAATACAGCAGTAGCATATCTGTGTGTGGGGGCGGGGAGCTAATCTGTAGGACAATAACACAAGGTTGCTAGGGATGTGAGGACAGCCGCAACACTGCACTGATATATGCTGGACCTGTTGGCATTGTGTAATTGCTTGGATACTGCTGCTTAAGTTGCAGAGAGCTTTATTAAGTGCCTTAGCCACAGCAGTACTGTGATGTATTTAAAGAAGAGGCAGACATGAACATCACATTTGTGGCTACACATAAAGAGGAATCTTTTTATTACCATAACTTTTTAGAAGAGAGAATGTCAAACCATGAATAAAAAAATGACATCTTTTATTTTACTGTAAACTCTAAAAAATAAGTAATACCCATTATGTAACCCTGTATTTTAGGTGTAAATGCACATAATGTGAAACTAACAATCAGATCATTTTTTTATCTGCACCTCAAGAACTATATATGGTTTTAAAGATAACAGAATTCTCCCAAACATTTAAGATGAAAAAAACCTTCAGATTGGGGTCAAAAGTAATTTTTATTTTAGCTGCAGGAATAACAAATGCTACATGTAAAGAGAGAAAATATCATCTTGACCTGACTGCTGTTAAACATCACAGCACTACAGAGCATATCACATGCATCATTAAGCCTATGAAATATGTCTGCAAGAAGATGAAAGACAAAAAAAGCGGAAAATGGAGCAAGAGAAGGGACTGCAGCTCATCTCCACTGCCCGCTCAGCAAGAGTTATTTTTAGATCCTGAGAAACAAAGAAGCAGAATCGCCTTTCATCCCCCCTGTAACTGTTATTTCACCTCTAAATGTGGGACTTGAAATCAGTCTGCACCTCTTTATGGCCATGTTATGTTTAGGCCTAACCTCAAATAAATACCTCTCCATCTGCATGTCATTATCTTTTTCCCAGCTATAAGCCGACTTGTGATCATGTTTTTTCCTGCTCTCCTGTATGCCCAATGAGAGTGTAATTAAAGAAGGAAGCATCTGAACAATGAGCCAGGAAAGAGTTCTTCATGTAAGTTGTCTTGTGATTATTCTGTCCTCATTGGACATCACTGGACTGAGGTTGGAGGAGGCAGCGAATGGAAAGTGATGAGCAGAACAATGCAGCAATAAGAGACAGACTTTATGGTCAAATATATCAATCACGTTGAATAAAGACTGCTGCAAAATGGCTAATTCTGCAAGACACTGCAAGAAAAGATCCAATTCCTAAGAGTTTTTAGTTCTTACCTTCTGGAAATTCAGGGTCCCCTAGAGCAGACTGAAATGCTGGGATTATGTGTCCATATAGATTATCACCAGCTGGTAATGTGGGATGTTAGCCCTTAGGGTTGTGCAATATGTTAATGCTATCATAAGTTGTTGATTTTCATGTGCAAGTTGGTACATATTAGCAATATATGTTTCATGTGTCCCTATACGGACATTCAATATCTCATATGATCATGTCATAAAATCACACAGTGTCCTGTAAATCATGGCCTGTATTAACACACTGCCATAGTCTATAGATCAGAATTCTGAAAAATAAAAAAAATCTTTGGAATTTTATTTTGAAGGACAGTTGTATTCTACATCTTTGATTGAGCTCACTTTTTATCCATGAAGTGACACCTTTCACAATATAAAAAGAAACCACAGCAGGAAGTTTCCAAAGATACTAAACTTACTAAACTGTATGTGATAATACTTCACTCCCTTTACTGTAACTAAATATAGATATGCCACATGCTACATTTAAGAAATATCTATACAGGAGAATTTTCAGAATGCGAAGCAGAATATTCTTCTTATCATTTTAATCTAGTGTTCTTACCTTTGATTCTACTGTGGAGTTAGTAATATGAAATATGGTATGGTATGGTATGGTATGGTATGGTATGGTATGGTATGGTATGGTATGGTATGGTATGGTATGGTATATCTTATCCTATTGTATCTCATCTTATTATATTGTATTGCATAAAATAATTCTTATTGTTAAATATGATATAAAAACTAGAAAAAAGTATCTTCCAACAATATAAATAAATTCTTCTGTACACATTTGTAGAAAGTAAAAAATATTACTTCATGCTCCGAATGGTAAATGTCACATCAGTTATATTTCCCATTTAATTCAATGGCTTAATTGCCAGTTTAGATACATGTAGACCAGTTTAAAAAAAAACCTGCATAAGAAAAATACAAATAATTTTCAGGTTTTCCGTTTGAACTGTTGTAATTAACCAGTAAGTGGGAACCTCCTCTATCTTTCTACAGTTTCTAAGGTTACAGAGACACCTTGTGGCAAGAGGAGGCATAGTTAACTCACACTGTCTTCAGCGGCGGCCTTCAAGCAGCCTTTAAACATACAGTACATTTGTAACATGGAAAAGGAGGGCTGGGGGGTTGAAATAACTGCTCCTGAATTCCTGGACATGCAGCAGTGCCTGCTACTAACATAGCGCCGGGCCCCCAGAGGAGCCTGTCACACACGGTTATTTGGAGGCACAGTGGAAATTCATTGTGCTGGACTAACCCATTTTAAGCATGACGACATTGTACAGGGAACTCATATTACTAACACAGGTATGACAGGCATTCTGTTCAGTTGGGGTTTGGGGTTTAAATAAGAGGTGACCAGCTGCTTTCTCTGGGAGCCCAGGCCATGCTGGAGGGCTGCTGACAGTTGTAGCCCAAAGTCTGGATTATCATAACAACACCGCTACAAGAGGTAAGATCCCACACATCCTTCTTATTGCCTCTGTTATTTCAACTCAGATCACACTAGTCTCACACAGAAGCCGGGGGCTTATTGTAATTTAGAAGTGCAAAGACAAGAGATTATGACAGGCACCAACGAGGTAACACTGAGACAGCAGGCCATGTGCTTCAAGAGGATGCAGCCCATGATTGAGGGTCAACAAACAGCACATAGCTGGGATACAAAAGAATTATTTAACTAATGCATGTGAAGTTTATCGAATTACAATGGGTATCTTGATTTACATTATCAAGCAGCTTTGGAAATTCATCTGTTTACAGCCCCTTTTTTATCAACTGCCTTGACGAGTTTTAATTGTATAATGAATTGCCCCCTGGGGACAAATAAAGATTTTTGAATTGAATTGAAAAAGTAAACAACCACAAAAGACTCATAATTAAATTCTAAATGGATGACTGGGTTTTGACATTGTGCCCACAACATTGACTGTATGTACAGTATGCTTGAGACATGCCTTTTATAAAGGCTTTTACTTTCACAGTGCAGTTGCTGTTGTGTGCACACCTCAGGTGAGTGTTAACTGCTCTGTTGTACGTCTGTGCGGGGCTGTGAAGTGGCATGTGACTCTTTAAAGGCACCAAACACTATGGAGCACCTGACAGGGAGGCAATAATCACTGGAAGGACAAGGCAAAAAATACATGCTGAGACATTCTTCATTAAAGAGCGTGTTGATAACAGGCCCAGGCTTTGAAGTCCTTTGACGCAGCTAAGCACACAAGGTGAGAAAACACCTGCTAATGCAACATTTTCAGAATCGAAGTAACTCCCTCAGACCTCCAGTCTCTATGACGAACACGCAGTATGGCCTCAATGGAATTCAAAAGGTTATTACAAATACTCTTTAGGAACATGAATGGATTGTGTGACAATGGGCCCCTTGACGCCCTCTCTCTCTCTCACTCACACACACACACACACACACACACACACGCACACACACACACACACACACACACACACACACACACACACTGAAGCTGGAGGACACACAAAAAGACACAAAGCTAATTAAAATAACAAGCCTGTTTTGCATCTCATTTTGAATTTTTTGTTTTTGTTGTTACTCTGTTGTTTTATGTCCTTTATGTCTATTATCTATTCTCTTTGTATTCAACATTTCCATGAAATATTTGAGCATTTCTTTTGGTTTGCTTTGTGTGGCTTTGTAGTCATTCTTTGGGTGTGTTGCATTACTTGATGCTTTTTACTGTTTTGGTTATGTGTCTTGCGTTCTTTGTGAAGTTATGCATCTCTTACTTTTAGTTGCTTTTTTCCATGTCATTGTGTTTCTTATTGTGTCCATTTAACATCTCTGTAGCTTTTGTGTCATCTGTAATCATCTTGCCTCCATTTACAGTGTATCACTTTAATATCTCTGTTTAGTTCTCTATAGTTAAGTCATATTCCACATGTCATTTAATTCTTTTTAATCACTCTTTCAGTCACATTTTGAGTCTTACAACTGACAAAGAAGCAGCTGGAAGAAAATATAAACCAAGGACGCACCCATAGAGAATATACAGTCAGGTCGGCCGGCTCTATCTGCCTTCAGATATGTAGTTCATTAAACTGTTACAGTAATAGGAAAATGTGAACAATACGTTTCTGCTGGAGTAGAGCTTTAGCGCACCTCCACACGTGCATGTACACACCTACAAAGTCTGTCTCCCTCCAGTGCTTCACGATGTGACACTGCAGACTCAGTACCTTTTTTAAATAAGCAGAAAAAAAGGACACAAATGTATCTAAAGTTAAATTATTAAGTACCATAAGGGATTGTCATTGAGGATTTCTTCTTACACTGTAGCTTTACTTTGGATAGAGTTTGAAAAAAATACTGAAGCAAGATTTCACATTTTTAGGGGTCTAGTTCTAGAAAAGTACAGAAACACTGACTGTAACAATTTGGAAGGTAGGGAATATTATATCGTTCATATTTGATTTACATTTTTAGTTTACTTCCCTAATTTGAAGGTAACACTGAAGGCCCTGCAAAGTCAGACTTAACAGCATGATCCTCCGTCCCTTCACCTGCCCTTGTAAGTCCAGCCTACATGCAGCATGAGGCCCAGCAGTATAGAATACACTGCTCTCAAAACCCTTCAAACTCCTGACTATAAAGAAATAAGTATAAGGCTGTCTTTCTGAAAGTCTGAGCATCCACATTTAGCTGAAATCAATACACTTATGTGTGGAACTTTAGGCACTCGAGGATCAATGGTCAGTGTGCTTTTAGGGGAGAGAAAAGTTGTAAAGACAGAGCATTAAATTCATGTAAGTGTCCCTCGTTGTTGCATGCAGAAATGTGTGAAGTGCTTTGAGAGGAGAATAGCTATGATAACATTTTTGGTTTCCTGCTGATTTTGTTGTCACTCTGGGGGCGTCTCTCAGCAGAGTTTCCCCTTAGCAGCTGGGAATGTGATACAATGAGGAAATTACTCATCCGAGAGGAACTTATTTTCCGTTTCTGTTCCTTGCTCTTTGGCAAGGTTGACATGTGTCATAATACAAAAACAGCCTGCTTATTGTGCTTACATTTGGTCCATCAACATAAGAAATGTTCCCTTACCATTGTTCTTTCAGGATAGTAATTCCAAACCACAACGACATTGTGATATTGGTGGGAAACACTGGTTGTTGGCATTGTGTGAACTTTAACATTACACTAGTTTCTAGCACATCACCAATGTTGTTTATCATTGTCAAATTTTTGATAATTACTTTAAAAAAGTGGAATTTTTGGGGCTCATTGTTTGTTGGATCACAACAGCGCATATAATTGACGTGTTGACTGACAAAATCAGCGATACCAGATTTAAGGCTGTATTAGAGGCCTTTACAGATACTGGTATCCATGATGGATGATGATGCTTAGAGAGATCAAATCTGATTCATTAAGTGCTAGTTATTTTGCATCTGAAAAGGAGTAAAAGAAAAACATGATTTAATAATTGATCATCACATGATTGAATGGTATTTCTTATAGGATTCAGACTCATGATGGATTACACTTTCGATTTTTACATTACTGCTTTATAGGAGCAAATGACCCCTCATAACTAAATATGTGCCCATGTAAATACATCTGTTCAAAACTGTATTTTAAAATAAATGTCAGGCAATCATCAGAGTGGGTTTGCATCGACCCTCAGCTCCCGGCTCACCCCTGGGTAACCCCAGAACAAATAACTCAAAACGTCTCACTTGCCTCATTCATTTGCATCTGAATCAAAGCTAATGATATTTATGGGGCCAGAGCTGCATGTGTAGCATTGAATGTTGTGTTTTCTGCTAACTGTAGGACTTGGAAGAGAGCGAAGAGGAGGTACATGCAAGGTGTTGTTGTCCTGAGAGGAGCCAATGACTTTGTGTTGACAGCACAAGTGTTGAGGAAATAGCAGGTAGGTTTTTCACATCAGCATTCACACCTTTCATCCGTGGCTATCTGTCATCTTGTTGACCCTTTGTACAGTTTCTTTGTGTTCAAAATGAGATGTTTACCTGGTAGAGTGAGTCCACTATATCAGGGCTGCTTCCTGTCCCAACACTGCAGAATACTCTGGAAATCACAAGCTGCTGTTTCAGGGAGATTGGGAGAGATATTTAATCAATGGTTGTTATAAAGGAAGTTTTTTTTATTTTATTTTTTTATGTGTAGAGTTTGACTGCAAATATGCACCAAAGGTACAGTAAGATTTGTCATTTGCAAATCTGTGAAAAGGTAACTTGGGATTCTCTAAATGTTTATGGTCTTGGTGGTAAAAGTGTGTGCTGGTGTAAAACAGCAAAACATAAAACGGGCTATAATTCACAGGTCTTTTCAGCAATCCTTCCGCCCTGCGTCAGCGAGGAAAGGAGGACGCGGGTCATCGGGAAAGATGTTCTTTGTGGCAGGAGCCAAAAACACAGGCAGATCGGGTGGAGGAGGTGAAAGGAGGTAACAGGGTCATTCTGAGTCAGGCTTTATAAAAATCTGATCAGTCAGCTCTTAAAGTGTCCTGGGATAACTTTTCTTTTGATTCAACGCTTTTTATTGATTGGATGATGGGAAGATAAGACACAATGGGCCTTTAAGAACAGACATGAAAAGGGTCCCCAGAATCTTTCAGACTGAAAAAAAAAACTAGAAACAAGACTTTTATGTGTCTAGTTTTATCTTTGCATTTTCTATTTGATCGATTTGTTCTTGTTACGGGCCCTTAAAGTTGTGTGTGTGTGTTGGGGGGGGGGGGGGGGATTACTTTGTAAATGTTTTGTATGTCTTTGAAATTGTTTTGCATCCCCTTTTAATGTCCTTTGTGATTGTTTTGTACGTCTGTGTCCATTTTGTGTTGCTTAGGTACTTTTTGTTTCAAATCTGTTCGACTTGTTTTGTTACTTTGTAGCTCTTTGTGCATCTGAAGTTTTTTGCGTCCCTTACCTCTTTGTCTTTTGTCTTTTTACGTCTGTGTTCATTTTGGGTGAGTGTTTTCTGTTTCACATCACCTGTCGTTGTTTGTGTCTCTCTTGTTTTATGTTTAGTGATCATTTTTATTCTTTTGTCAGTTGAACATTTCTTTAAAGTTGTTTCACATCTCTATGTTTTTTCTTTCTCTGTAGTTGTTGTTTGGTGATGCATTTCTTGTCGCTCCGTGTTGCCATTTTTATGACTCAAACTGCAGTGTTGGTGAGGGGGAGCCTTTAAGCTGTCACTGCACTTTGAGTTCTTATTTATGTGTACAGTAGCTTTTCAAAATAAAATATTGACTGTCTCTCATTTGCATCATTTAGGTCGATCTATCAGAAATTCCGTAATGTGGATTTATTGGATAAAAAGAAAACAGTGACAGCTCTGAAGCCAGGTGAAGATCGGGCAATCTTCCTCGGACTGGGAATGATTCTCTCTTCAGTCATGATGTATTTTGTCCTCGGGATTACAATATTACGCTCCTATGCAGACAGGTACAGACTTCCCTATAACAGAGTAAACTGATATATCTGTCTCACACGTTTTATTCATCAGATGTGCACGTTGGAAAACTGCTTCTGTGCTCCCTCAATGTGAAAATTGCAAAATACTAAACATTATGACATGACATTCCAGCCGAGTTGATTTCACACCTCTGAAATGTTTGCTGCTTTTCTGCATTCAATTCAATCTTCACTTGAATGTCATCACAGTGTGTGGACAGAAGAGGGTGTGTGTGTTGTAGTCAACTCCACGGTCACAGCGGACATGAACTGTTCCTACAACTGTGGGTCAGACTGCTGGAGGGTCTCCAAATACCCGTGTCTGCAGGTCTTCGTGAGTGTCAACAACACGAGCCGCGTCAGCCGCTTATCTCACAACGAGGAGATGCAGGACATCAGCTCTGAAGTGAGTGCCAGAGGGAAAACACTGAGAATTACTGAACCGTTTCAAATGTTGACAACAGCTATCAGATGTTGGCCTGATTATAGATTTACACTGCAAACAATTCAGGAAATGAGAGCGGATAGGACTTTGAATTTGTCCTGTTAAAGATGAGGGTTTAAACATAACGGGTGAAGAGTACGATGACATAGAAGACACAAAAGGGCAAGATTACTTATTGTGGAAACAAACCACACACCTGACCTTACAATGCTTTCACCAAACTATGATACAATATTATTGCAATTTTTAATATTGACTATATGCTGAGAATTGTGACATCATATACTGCAATTTTCATCTCTTTTGAACTGCAAATTGTCGCCCTAGAGAAAAATGTAAACATTCTGCATTTATTACACTGTGACTTAATGAAAATACTAGAAACCATTTGTAGTATAGAGTCATTTCCCATGCTGTCATATACTATCATCCATCCTAATCTTAAACAATCAGTTACATGGTTTCATTATTATCGTTTTTATTGATTAGAATTGAATCTTTGTTGTTTTTTATCTTTGTCATTTATTGAGTGATTACTCTTTTCATTACTCTGACTCTGGAGCTGCTGTGACAAGCAAATAATCTTATCCTAAAGCTAACAGTCATATTTTAACATCAGTCCTACCTAAAAAGATACAATACTACGCCTGTTTATCTTATTTTTGTAATAGCAAAATGAGATCTACAGCTCTACATCTTCAATGTCCAGAAGTAAGACTTTGACGCTGTAGAGCAACCTCTTCAGCAACTTAAAGAAATATACAGTTAAGAATAACATTGGCCTAGCGGTTAGATTGCACCCAATGTACAGAGGCTATATAAGTGGGCGGCCTGGGTTCAAGTCCAGTCTGTGGCCTCTTTCCTGCATGTCCTTCACCACTCACTCTCCCTGGTTTCCAACTCTATCCTCTGTCCTATCAAATATATCATATTCCCAGGGACAGGGGCTGCAAATCTAGTAACCTGTATGTGTGGCATCTACTTTGTATTTTACATATGAAACAATGTTCACTGCATGTGTCCCTGTTAAATAAACAGATAATAATAAAAATAAATATATAAATAAAGGCAAAAAGCCCAACATTTTAAAAATAAATAATATCCAATTTTGTTTCCACTTATTTCATAGGAATCCCTGCTAACCTGTTTCTTGTACAAACATTTTATAATACGTTTTTAACATTACCCTTTTGTATCATTGATTCACTTTATATCATAAAACTTTGAAACTGTGTGAGATAAGATGAGATAAACATTCTGCACTCCCCAATGTAGAAAACTCTTTTTTTTTTTTGCAGCTCAAGAGTCAGGAAGCAAAGGAAAGAGAAATCAAGTAATACTTTAGAGAAAGAACGTGCCTACAGAAAAAAATGTATTACAAGTTAATTGTAAACACAAATGTGTGTAGCATTTGAGTTGCATTATGATCTAAATTAGAACATCGCAGTCTATTTTTGGTAGTCCTGTTTGCACAAAATAGTAGTATCAATTATAACATTATTGCCTGATAAGATATTGTCATAGTGTGCTGTATCCATTTTCCAGACTCTTGAATGAATGACCCCTAAATGACCTCTGTGACCTTGGCCTGTCCTTGCAGTGTTTCTACGTGCCGAGGTGTCAAAAGGACAGCGCTGCCATGCACGTCATTATCATGAACATCTCAGAGCGCCTGAAGGTGCACCAGCAGGTCCCGTGTTTCTACGACCCCAGTGAGCAGCAGGACACCGTCCTCCTCACACGGCTGTACGATCACAGTGTTGTCTTCCACTCGCTGCTGTGGCCCTCCTGCATGCTGATGGGAGGGGCCCTCATCATCATCATGGTGAAGCTCACTCAGTACCTCTCCAGGCTATGTGAAGAGATAGGAAAGATAAAGAGGTGAAATACGTACAGCAGCTTTGAAAGAAGAGAATTTGGTGATGGGCATACATCACGAGAGGGATGTTTGGAGTAAAATGAGCTCACCGTGACCTCTTGCAAACTTTCCTCTTCAGTTGAGACATTATGATCAGCTGATGTTCACTCAGGATCAAGGATTTGACTGATTTGTAATATTAAACTGAATGTTTGGAAACTGGCACACATAACATGCAGTTATACAGGGAAAACTATGACTGGATGGTGTCACAACTGTAACCATTGTTACAAATGTTAAACAAAACCATGCTCATATGGATCAAGGAAAATATTGCTACCTGTTTTAATTGATGCATCCCATTTTGAGAACCTTTCAAACCTATTTGACTGTTTTTGAAGCAATAACTTTTCCTTTTTGATATCCACTATCTCAGTGACCAAATAATGTGCTAGGATCTCCTAATAAAATGTCTTCCATAATCTAACATGAGGTACTCAGAACCTGGCATGACTGATTGATTGATCGATCCATTAAGATGCTCACAAAAAAGGATCTCATTCTAACACGATGAACACATGCAGACCTAGTATTCAACTAGTGTGCACCTTCCTTAAAAAATCGAATTTGTGAACAGGTTATAAAACAATGTATGCCTGGAATAAAAAACAACAACACATGCAAGGCTTTTAAAGCAAAGTTGAAGTAAAAAGGACTTATGGTTCTAAAATCTCAAATTCACTATTGACTATTCACTGGACTTAGTTTGTCTGGACTTGCTCTCCTCTTGCTTGCGCTCGTGTACCTCATATCTAGATGTATGTACTGTGCTGTACCTTGTGCCTTAACATTGCGTACACTATGTGTGTATGTACTGTATAGTGTGTATGCATATATATATGTACATGTATATGCATTTATATGGTGCATATGTGTGCATGGGTGTACACAGCTCTACCTCTACCTTTACATGTATGTTATTGCAGAGGTTTTCCTTTCTTTCTTTCTTTTTTTTTTTCTTCAGATTTTTTCAGATTGTGTAATATTGGCTGGATGGTGGGTGGCTAGGCTTGGGGGAGCATTAAGTGTGAGTGATTGTGAGTGTGTGTGTGTTTGTGGTGTGGGTGTCTCTGTGTTTAAATGTTTGGTATTATGTTTTGGATTTAACTGTTATTTAGATTTTTTATTATGATGATTATATTTATGTTTTGTAAGGACCCCCTCGAAAATGAGATGATGCATCTCAAGGGGCTATCCTATAAATTAGAAAAAATACACTATTCATCCCCACAATGAATGTATAAAACTCAAGGATATCTTGTGAATAAAAAAAATTAAGATGTGATTCTGTCATTGTCATTGTACTGACTTCACAAAATGTTTTTTTTGTCACACTGTGAACTTGTAGCTAAAAGACTTGCTTGAGATCGCACACTCCTGCTGCATTTTCTTCTTTTTATTATTGTTTGCCTACAATTAAGAAAGAAATGGGTTTAAAAAGTTTCAATCTTCTTCCATGCCTACATCAGGGGTGGGCAACTGGCGGCCCGGGGGCCACATGCGGCCCTCGTCAACCCTCAATGTGGCCCTCAGGTCAATTTTTACACATCAAAACATGAAGAAAACGTGACAAAATCTGCCATGAAACCATGAAAACCAGAAATATGTCCATAATAATATTTGATCACTGGTATATGTTGAGTTAAATTTGAGACATAATCAACTGTAATCGTTTTTGTATCCTACAATTTGGCCCTCTGGCAGTGATAATTAAATGAATGTGGCCCTTGCTGTGACCAAAGTTGCCCATCCCTGGCCTACATGAACACTCCTAATCAGCTGTGGTTCATGGCAGCTCTGATATTTGGAGAATATACCTGTCCTATACGTGACTGTTTGCACAAGGATGGGTGTGCAGATGTTTCTCTGCAATGACTTGTCCCACTAAACTCAGTTGAAACGGTGTATTGTAGTTTTATTAAATAACCAGTGGGGAAATTATAACATTCCTGTTGGATGCAATAAAACACTAAGTGTAGTAGAAGTTATGAATAGTGGCTCAGGAATAAGTTTTCTCTAAGGGTCCTTCCATCTACACACATGCTGCAGAAAGCTGTGGGCTCTGCATGTGACTGACTGTCCGTAGCAACAAAACAAAAACTCTGACAGTTCTCCTCGTGTTTTTCGGTGGTTTTTCGGTGAATAAGGTTGTTTCCCCTAAATCCCCCACTCTCATCTCATGACAAGCTGCTCCCCACCAGCTAACTCACTCACTGTGTGGGAGGGCGGTCCATCCATGATGATGAGCCTGCTAGCAGCCTTCGAGCAGGCTAGCTGTGTGGAGCTAGCGTGCTACCAAAGTGTGCAGTTTATTTTCGGGGCAGCACGATGAAGAACATCATGAAGTATTATCTACGCATTCCGCTACATCTCATTGACAACCTCATTGGGAGATAGGGGCGTCTTTACGTCAGTGAAGCGGGTCTGCATGACCCTACAGGATCTTTGTTTGGATGGATAGCGCCGCTGCTTGAGACTCTCCGAGCGGGCACGGAGGGGACTTCCTCAGATAGCCGCTGCTAATGGTTGTGCTGATTAGCTCCACGGCTAACCGGGTGGCTTTAGCTGTCTGACACAGGTAGCTTTACATTTGTTTTTGTGTGTTGGTGTAGACTGTTAGCCGGAACTAATGCCACGTTTATCATGCAACAAACTGCAGGACGTCACCCTCTTATTGTAGTATTCACATTGTGCTTGTGTATCAGTCGATATTTTTATAAAATAAATGACATTGGTTTGCTTAGTGAACTTGACTAGCTTGATAAGCTAGCTAGCTAAGGAACAAACACCTTACGTTAACACACAAAACAACAAAAGAGGAAACTGACCGAGGATAAGAGAACAACAGCTGACTCTCAATGACTAATGTGTTTGTTTTTGTTCTGTGCTAACGTGATTATTAAAGTCCTTTAAATCGATATAACTGGACGTTTATAAGTTCATTTCTGTAAGAGTTATTTTAATATCGTGTCTTTTATTATTAAAGACGTTTCTGTTAGATGTTATTGTATCTGTGGTTAAGTTAAAACCGGTTCAATAGATAAACAATAAAGTGACAACTTTGTTAACTCCAGTCTATATCGTTAAAGATATCATTGTTGTCATGAATGTGTTGCTGTCACCTTTCTTTTAAAATGAAGTTGACCTCACATTATGTTCATGTATGGTAGATGTTATCTGAAAACTATACACTGTAGAGTTATAGGTGTTCCAGTGTGATGTACTCAATTTAATCATATATTTTAATTTAACAATTCATTTGCATAGGAAGCATTTCTATATGATGTCACTATGCAATTCTCATCCATGAATATTTACCACAAGCGTTTTGCATTATTGTGCACAGGTCAGTGATTCTTATATAATCCTGTTTCCTTCTTCCTCACAGTTGGTTGACATCGCTCATCTGATAATTAGCAGGCTCTGAAAAGAGCGGATTTGCAGGCACGACCATGCCTCCCAGGCCCTCCTCAGGAGAACTATGGGGGATGCACTTGATGCCCCCTAGCATCCTAGTGGACTGCCTTCTGCCAAATGGCATGATTCTCACGTTGGAGTGCCTCCGGGAGGCCACACTGATCACAGTCAAGCATGAGCTTTTCAAAGAGGCCAGGAAGTACCCTCTATACCATCTGCTGCAGGAGGAGAGCTCCTACATCTTTGTCAGTGTCACACAAGAGGCAGAGCGAGAGGAGTTTTATGATGAGACCAGGAGGTTGTGCGATCTCAGGCTCTTTCAGGCTTTTCTTAAAGTAATCGAGCCAGTAGGCAACAGAGAAGAGAAGATCCTCAACAGAGAGATAGGTATTTGTCTTGGATTATTTTGCAGTTACAAACCTACTGTCAGTTATGATAATGTACTGTAGCAAGTGTTGGCCTTTCCAATTACATTTCCCACAAAGAGGAGAGTTAACCTGTTGTTTATATTGCCTTGTGTGTTGCGCTGTAGTATGCAGAGGCTGTCGTGAAATGCACAAAAACAACATCATAACACTTTTAATCTAGTGCTTGTTATCACTTTCAGGTTTTGCGATTGGAATGCCCATTTGTGAGTTTGATTTGGTGAAAGACCCAGAAGTGCAGGACTTCAGAAGGAACATTTTAAATGTATGTAAAGAGGCTGTGGACCTCCGAGACAGTAACGGACCCCACAGTAGAGCTTTGTACGTGTATCCTCCCAATGTAGAATCCTCTGTTGAACTTCCCCGGCACATCTATAACAAGCTGGACAAAGGTAAGAGATTGGACACTGAGCAGCTAGTTCACTGTTATAATGTCCTCAATATACAATCCAACATTTTTTTTTTTAATTTAAATTTTTTTATTATCTTTCCCTCAGGTCAAATCATAGTGGTCATATGGGTTATTGTGTCACCCAGCAATGACAAGCAGAAGTACACCCTGAAGATCAACCACGACTATGTACCGGAGCAGGTGATAGCCGAAGCCATTCGTAAAAAGACGCGCAGCATGCTGCTCTCCCAGGAGCAGCTAAAGATGTGTGTGCAGGAGTATCAGGGAAAGTACATCCTCAAAGTATGCGGCTGTGACGAGTACTTACTGGAGAAATACCCTCTGAGTCAGTACAAGGTAATCTAATTTAATCTCAGGTCTGCTGCATCGGATGCTATTGTGCTTAGAGGAGAAGAGATTCACTTCACATCAAATTATCATCCAACACAGATTTGCTTGGCATTCATTACAAAGAATTACATTTATTACAAAATGCGCCGCCTGTAAAATGATGCTGATTCAATCGACTGAATGCATCACTCAAGCACTCAAGTTTCAGTTACCGCTGTGCTGTTATTTTTAAATCTAATTTGTTACATGTTGTAAATGTTTTGAATTATGTGCTTCAAAATGTCAGGCATTACAAATACCCCTAAATGTCACTTTGTCCTCAACAGTATGTGCGCAGCTGTATCATGCTGGGACGGATGCCCAACTTGATGCTAATGGCCAAAGACAGCCTGTATTCCCAGCTGCCGATGGACAACTTCACCATGCCGTCTTATGCAAGGCGAATATCCACAGCAACGCCCTACATGAACGGCGAAACAGCCACAAAGTCTTTGTGGACTATCAACGGAACACTGAGGATCAGGATACTGTGCGCTACTTACGTCAATGTCAACATCAGAGATATTGACAAGGTGCACATTCAGTACAAATGAGTGGACTTATCCTGTGCTTTGTTGTAGTTGTACGAAAATAAATTCTGACTGTGATCACACTCCAAAAACGTAGAGGTACAAGGCTGATGGTGCACAATAGGACTCTGCAGTACAATGCATTGTCATCTTTGTCATCAATGTACTTATATGCACAAGCCTTTGAATTCAGCTTGCCTTTCATACTTGATCTATGCGTTCACATCATTTGGCCAGTCAGATGAAACCACAGTTACCCATCAGCTAACCTCAGATGAATTGATGTCAATTAGCTGGCTATTGCAGGGTTGGATTACTTGATGGCTCAGGAGGGAGACAAGATCGAGGACACTATGAGTGATGAATAACTTGTGGTGGGAAAAAAACACTTCTGCAACGTGGAATTACTTTTGTTAACTAAGTTCAGAAACAGTTACTGTCAAAAACATGTTGATCATCAACAATTCATTGGGATTGTGAAGTAATACCTAATATGCACACCTCAACGATTTTTATTTCGTCATCACAATAATCTACAATGATGGTGTGCACTGGAGAATTTCCTCATTCCATGTAGGATAAGTTCATGTTGTCTGTCACATCGTGCAGTCCGAAATGCAATAATAGATTGATTTAAAATGTGATTAAGTACAATATTTGTTGTTTTTGGGGTTTTTATGTAGATCTACGTCAGGACTGGGATATACCACGGTGGAGAGCAGTTGTGTGACAACGTCAACACCCAGCGCGTGCCCTGCTCTAATCCAAGGTAGTCTCGCATACTTTGGGAATTCCCTCGACTTTGGGACGGTTAATGCGATTGGTTTTAAATGATACTTTCTCTGTTTGCTCCAGGTGGAACGAGTGGCTGAACTACGACATGTACATTCCAGACATCCCACGAGCCGCCCGGCTCTGCCTCTCCATCTGCTCGGTGAAAGGAAGGAAGGGAGCTAAAGAGGTTAGCGGTGTAACGCTAGAAAGTTACATTAAAGTTAATGAAACTGTACAACGACATGAGAAATGGTTCAAGTGAACAAACACACAGACAGACATCCACAGCAACAAACATGGAATTTAAGAGACAGTGTATGTATACAAAGTATTCCCAGCAGATCATGATATTGCACAGTAAAAAAGTAGCTTGCCATAAGTAAAAAAAAAAAAAAAAAAATCATTTTGCAAAGGCAGAAATGAAAATATTGCACAGACAGAACCTTTAATTCTTGGTTAATTTGGCCAAATATTGTGACTTTGGTGATAACAAATGCATTCAGTACCACAGTAAATACTTCTTGAGTCACAAGTTTAGCAGAAATATATCATAACAACAAGTGCTGTGTCTGTTTACAGTTCAGGAAACAAAGTAGCGTTGTTTGAATAAAGAAGGCTATCAAATTTAGATGATGGAAACGGGACAAATAATTGACCCTCATCTACCATGCCCTGAGATATTACTATCTGATATAGTGGTGCTCATTGTGCAAGCAGATTTCTACACAACAGAAAGCTAGCGTGAAAAGAAATGGATATGTGGCCTAGGAGTTGGAGATGTGCAGCCTCCAGCAACTCATTGTGGCTGCTCCCTCTTGTTTCATTAATCCTTACAATAGAAAAGTAGCATAAATGACGATGTCTGGTTTTGTAGACACATTTTTCATAAACTGTCACTGTCAGCATTAACCTTAGCGACGCACACATTGCTTTCCTTTGCCTGCTTCACTATAATAGCCACAAGTTGAACACTTATTGTGAAGCAGACAAAAAAGAAAATGCTGTTTTTTGTTACTCTGGTTTACACAAGTCATCATTTTTCCTGAATCCGTTGTGTGAACGTGAAGGCGGACTCCACCACTAACAATTGCAATTACTGTATAGAGCTGTGATTGCAAAATGGAAAAACATTGCATGGTTTTTGTGTGAAAAAGTGGGCTTTGATGTCCTGGAAATGTTAGAGAGCACACCGCTAAATATCATTCAAACTCTTTTCAAATGTATTCTAACTTTGTCTGTTATAGAAACGAAAGCATCCACAAGGTCGGTTAATGTAGGCATGGAAAACAAACACCTTCCCTTTGTTCTGCTCTGTACCTGTCTGTTCCGTTGCCCGAGGCTGTTTGCTCTAATGATTTTCACATGCATCATCATCTTGGTATTTTCCTGTAGGAGCACTGTCCCCTCGCCTGGGGCAACATCAACCTGTTTGACTACACCCACACACTGGTTGCAGGGAAGATGGCTCTCAATCTATGGCCTGTTCCACACGGTCTGGAGGACCTGCTCAACCCTATCGGCGTCACAGGATCTAATCCAAACAAGGTGAACAACAAATGTCAACACATAACGCTGACTCACATCTTTTTGTTTACGCTTCGAGAAGTTCCATATATTCATGTGTAAATGTTTTACAGGACAAATGGAAATGTTCATTATCCTTAAAGCGAAGCATAACAATGTACAGTGTATGAAGTACATATTAGAATTAGAAACAATAATATACATAAACCACAATATTTTAAAAAGATAATAATTTGGAAGCAAATGACAAGATCAAAGTAAATGGCACATAATGTCATCTTCTCCTGAAAAGGTTAAGCTTTATCAAATGTAGTTATTGCCTTTTCCTTTGACCTCTAAGCGCCATGAAGCGGTTCTAATCCAGTAGGTGACAACATGTAGAGTTCCAGAGCCACACTTTAAGCTGCCTGGGTTTAATAAATGATCGTCTTATACCTCTTAATAATCACTCAGGCTTCTCTCTTTGATAACAGTAAGCACATGGAATGAAAGTTCCCCTCCCTTTACTTTGTAAACATGCAGGAAACCCCTTGTCTGGAGCTGGAGTTTGATCATTTCAGTTGCCCCGTCAAGTACCCTGATATGACCATCATCGAAGATCATGCTAACTGGAATATCTCCAGAGAGCTTGGCTTTAATTACTGCCACACCGGTTTGGTAAGATATTAAGCATTTCATTAAAATGGGGTTTTGTTTGTTTGGTTGTATTTTATGGTTCAGTTTAATTTCTAACCTGTCTTTTCTCTGTGTCATAGAGTAACAGACTGGCGCGTGACAACCCCCTGACCGACACCGACAATGAGCAGCTACGTCTGGTGTGCAACAGGGACCCGCTTTCTGAAATAACTGAGCAGGAGAAAGACTTTCTATGGAGGCACAGGTAACGTGTAATGTGTAACCATTACATTTACACACACGTAATCCGGTGGCACTGACCCTGTTGTCATAAAGGCTTAAACTATTTTATTCTGTTATTATTTTAGACAAGACTGTGTCAACATGCCAGAGATCCTTCCCAAGATCCTCCTGGCTGTGAAATGGAACTCCCGAGATGAGATCGCACAGGTAATCTCATGTTTCTACTGCTGACACGCCTTTATTTTGAAGGACATCTGGTGTGAAATGGATACGTGCCTTACTTATTCGTTAATGCAAAAGCTCAGCTGATTAAATAACAGATACTGCAGACTTAAACACTGTCTCATGCATTGTTTAAAACTGCAAGAATGTAAAAAACAAAAAGATCTGTAAGTATGTTTCTTTGCATTTCAGATGTATTGCCTTCTGAAGGACTGGCCTGCTATCAAGCCAGAACAAGCCATGGAGTTGCTGGATTGCAACTTCCCTGATCCTATGATCCGAGAGTTTGCCGTAAAGTGCCTTGAGAAATACCTAACTGATGACAAACTCTCACAGTACCTCATTCAACTGGTTCAGGTGGGTTTCACTTTTAACTTACTTTGAATGCAACCCAAGTCAACTGTGTAAACTGTTTTTTATTAGAGCATGAAGGCTTAGGTTTGACTTTTATTCAGTGTTTGTTCTAACGAACATTAAAATGATTTTATGGTACATTTCTTTGTTTTCTGTGCCCAGGTTCTTAAGTATGAGCAGTACCTTGATAACCCACTTGCACGCTTCCTGCTGAAAAAGGCTTTAACCAATCAGAGGATAGGACATTTCTTCTTCTGGCATTTAAAGTGAGTAGATTAAAAAAAGGGCCTCCTTCAGGAGTTTAAAGATTCATTTGTCACTTATCATTCAGGTTCTAGATTATTTTGAATTCAAAAGAGTTCTCCTCATTTTTTTTTTCTCTTGCTATCATGTGTGCAGGTCAGAGATGCACAACAAGACAGTGAGCCAGCGGTTTGGCCTGCTGCTGGAGTCGTACTGCCGGGCCTGTGGCATGTATCTGAAGCACCTGAGCAGACAGGTGGAGGCCATGGAGAAACTCATCAATCTGACCGACCTCCTCAAACAGGAGAAAAAAGATGAGGCACAGAAGGTAATCCGACAGCCAACAGCTGTTAATTGTGATCCGTGAGCAGTTGAATTAAATTTTGACAACATCTGGACCAATCTGGCGACAGATCCCCCAACACTAGTTAAGTAGATAGAGTGATGAAGTTTGGACAGTTGTTTTTTTTTTTTTAGATTGCTTGGAGCTTAATACAAACAGACTAGGATAAGAGACTACAAAACGATGTGATGCAAACTGTTATAGCCATACAATAATAAACAAATAATAGACAAACCTTAAATACAATCTGAAACTTAAATAAAGCAACAAACTCTGGTAGGACCTTGAATACATTTGGCATGGTACATGTATAACCTATATTTTCACAGCTTTGTTTACATCAATATTGTTCATTTTGATTCACTGCTGCTCTGTTAAATCTATTTGGTTGTTTTTGTGTCGAGCAGTTAAGCTGCTGTTTATAAAGATCAGCTCTTTTAGTAGTTGTTCAATAAAAGCCTCCAGGGAAGTGAAAGAGTATCAATAGCAAATGAATGCAGATCAGAGCACAGGGACGCTCCTTGTTTATTCCCTTAAAATAAAGAGGACACTAACTGAAGAATAGACACTTTCATTCAAATGGCCAGCATTTGGGGCGACAGACAGCCCTTGCAGTTGTCATGCACGCCATGTACAGAGACCATAGTCCTCGTTGCAGCAGCCATGGGTTTGAATCCGACCTGAGCACTTTGCTGGACATCACCCCCCCCCCCCCCCCCCCCGACACACACACACACACACACACACACACACATTTCCGGGCTCTCTTCTGCTGTTCTTTCCAATAGAGGCAAAAAAAATATGACTTAAGAAAAGCCAACACAAGAAACAACTGTATACAAATTACCTAAACATGTAGAAGTGGGACACTGTAATGAGGACGACCTAATTCCAGTTTTAGGCCTGAAGAAATGCAAACAATAAGACATAGTTCTTCCAAAATAGCAAAAAGACGAAGCAAAAAGGTTTTGGCACAAAAACAAGATCTGTTTCTTTTTCTTAGTTTACTAACCTGCATGCAGCGCTGGTGCAGAAAAAAAGTGACTGAACACCAGACGGACACATTTGAACATATTAACATAGTTATGAATAACATAATGAGTGTTATTCTACTAAAAACATCCCTCTCAGTTAGCAGTGAAGATCCCCTAGAAGTGTGTGCTTGAGTCTGTGCCTGCAGAGAATTTGCCTGTTGTTATATTTATTTTGCTGTTGCTGCTCACTTGAAGGTGTCAGTCTGACATTGCTGTTTCTGTCTCTCTCTTCTGCTCTCTGTGTGTCTGCAACAGACGATAAAGGTACCTTGTGTGTCCGTATGAGACGCCTCTCTTTACTCACTCTTTAATTCACTCGACCACCACTTAGTCTGTCTCACTGGTGTCACAGCCTTAGGCTTTAAAATCTGAGACTAGATCAGTTTTTTGTACTTTTCATAGTTTCACATTTTCAATTATAGCCTTTTAAACATGTGGTCTCAAAAACTATTGAAATATCATTATTTGTAATGATCCTTCATCTTATTTTTGTAGTATCAGAATTTCTGTAAGAGTTTCCTTGTTGTAAAGTAACATTCAGTTTGTTATATAAACACTGGTTCAGACACAAATAGCTATTAAATAATGGGCCACACTCACCGGTGTTGGTAAATAAGTAAATTCATTGTTTTACCTGCTTACTAGCCAATTGAGATAATTTCTAACTACAACAGTATTTAACCTGTTATTGTTGTATCCATAAAGACATGACCGGTGCCCTGCTACACAACATAAAAGTTATTTAGAGTTAACTCACTGTGCACTGTGTCATCAGTTTGCTAAGAATAAAACATCATTGTGCTCTTGTTTGAATGACTGATGCATTTGTTTCTGACCTTAAAGGTTCAAATGAAGTTTCTGGTGGAGCAGATGAGACGGCCTGATTATATGGACGCCCTGCAGAACTTCACCTCCCCGCTGAATCCAGCTCATCAGCTCGGAAACCTCCGGTACATCATCACTCCTTTTATCTAACCTCTCCACTGAAATGTTTTGACCTCTGCAGTTTGACCTGTTAAAGGCTTAAAGCACTATTGTATTTAACACACATTAATAGTTTTGTTTTGTGTTTGTATGAAGTACAATCAGTCATGGGGTTCACACTGAACTCATTTTATGGTTAACCATGCACATTTGATTAGAAGAGATTAAATAATGAATACATTGTTGGTTTCTGTTTCTACCATTATCTCATCCACTTCAAAAATATCCTAATTTCTGTTTCAGCCTGGAAGAATGCAGGATGATGTCGTCAGCCAAGCGACCGCTGTGGCTTAATTGGGAAAACCCAGATATGATGTCAGAGCTGCTCTTTCAAAACAACGAAATCATCTTCAAAAATGGAGATGGTGAGTTTAGCTTCCCACGTCGATCTCTATTCTTGTGTGTTTCACTGTGTACAAGTACACACAAACACACACACACACACACACACACACACATGCACTAAAAAGTATCTCCAAGCGTGCATCGTAATTCTTTCTAAGCCTTTGGTTCATATGTGCAGCATTTTGCCACAACTTTTTTATTGAGTTTTGAGACATACAGATATATGTTCGACGGGTTCTTCAGTAAAATAAGAGTAATTTTAAATAAATAAAAAAAACGAAGAAAAGGAGACAACTAGAACACAAAACAAACTAAGCTTGGCCGTTTAACGAGTTACAAAAATAAATAAACACAGTATGTATTGAGGTAACATATGTGCAGCATTTTGGAACACAAACACAACCTTATATGCCTTTAATTTAGAAATCAGAACATCTTATTCGAATCACACTTCACAGCAGCGGCTCGGGCATTTTGGTGCACCATCTGTGACCAAAGCGACTCTGACAGCTCTGCTCCATAATGCATGGTGCACTTGATCAAAGTGGAGCTAAGCAGCTAATAATCACCTGACTGTCATCCTCCTCCTCGTCTCTCTCTGTGCCTCTGCAGATCTGAGGCAGGACATGCTGACGCTGCAGATCATTAGGATAATGGAGAACATCTGGCAGAACCAAGGCCTTGATCTCAGGTAGGCTCCTCACTTCCCCATGACAGCGAGAATGCAGGTGCACATTAACTGGCGCTGGGTGCTTTCATGTTCGACCCCCCGTACCTGAATGCAGATTAGTGGAAAACACCTGAAGTCATCCGATGTCACTGCTGTCCCGAGTGTTCCTGCCTCGCTTCATGTTTCCTGTCCCTCCTCTCCCAGGATGTTGCCTTATGGCTGTCTGTCCATCGGAGACTGTGTGGGCTTGATCGAAGTGGTGAGGAACTCTCACACCATCATGCAGATCCAGTGCAAAGGAGGCCTGAAGGGGGCGCTGCAGTTCAACAGCCACACGCTGCATCAGTGGCTCAAGGATAAGAACAAGGGGGAGATGTGAGTGCACACAGAGTTTTTCTAATTTTAAAGGGAGTATTAGTAACTAATAAAGACTTTTATTCAGGTACTCATGAAATCAAAATAGAGGTTTACATTTTTTAATCACACGTCCTGAATTATTTATCTCAAATATAAGCCTGTTTCTGGCTCACGAGTTAAAAAAGTCACTCTGTAGGTTCTGTTAAAAAGTTTCTCACAAAAATATTTGAAAACATTTATGACCCTTCCTACAATGTAATTAGCCTCAAAATAAACTAGCTGGATGTCCCTCCTCCATGAGGATGTTGACCAACACATTTCTCTAAGATTCTTTAAACCAGATGTGAGACCATTGCTGTGTTTGAGTATTAACGTTGATTGGGAATATTGGGCTCGAGATGGCAACAGACTGAAGACTAATTGGCTGCTACGAATGTTACGAATTGGCCTCGACAAGACCCTCCCTTGTCTTCTTTTTTTGCATCCAATCCATAACTATGTGGAATGAAAATGAATCCCTGCCAGCTGCTTCAAAGGGATTCCAAGCATGATATTGAGTTATCTAGTTTTTTTTGTTTGATGTCTCAGGTATGACCAGGCCATCGATCTGTTCACCCGGTCCTGTGCTGGTTACTGTGTAGCCACATTTATCCTGGGCATAGGCGACAGACACAACAGCAACATTATGGTCAAAGACGATGGACAGGTAAGGCTTACATTTATTTAGACGTTATTTGTGCACTAGTTTATTTCCTTACACTAATGAATATTACATTTCTTACTCCTCTGATGTTCCCACAGCTGTTTCACATAGACTTTGGACACTTTCTCGACCACAAGAAGAAAAAGTTTGGGTACAAGAGAGAACGGGTGCCCTTCGTGCTCACGCAGGATTTCCTGATTGTAATTAGCAAAGGAACTCAGGAATGCACTAAAACAAGGGAGTTTGAAAGGTATCTATCTACACAGTAGCTTTTTATCTTGGAAGTAAAAGAACGAAATTAGTTATCACATAAAAATACCAAAGTTAAAAAAAAAAACTTGAGCTTGAACCTTTTTGTGCAGCATTATGACAACTCTCTATACACTATTTCTCTACTCATTCAGTGTAGCACAACTGTTTCTCTATGGTCAAAGTTATGGGTATGTTTTTATATTTGACCAGATTTTAAAACACTGCTGTACAGGACTTGTGTTCTTTTAAACAATGACAATAACGTTCCCATCCTATAAGATTAGCTTTAACTGTTCTCCGTGGCAGATGTATAAAATATCTTGACCTTGTTTTGTCTCCACTTTTCTTCCTTCCTTCCCTTTTTTTTTTGTCATCGTCCTCGCCCAGGTTCCAGGAGATGTGTTACAAAGCCTATCTTGCAATCCGGCAGCACGCCAACCTCTTCATTAACCTCTTCTCCATGATGCTGGGCTCGGGGATGCCCGAGCTGCAGTCGTTCGACGACATCGCTTACATCAGGAAGACCCTGGCCTTGGACAAGACGGAGCAGGAGGCCTTGGACTACTTCATGAAGCAGATGAACGACGCTCACCACGGCGGCTGGACTACAAAGATGGACTGGATCTTCCACACAATCCGGCAGCACGCCATGAACTAAAATGAGGACTGAAACAGAAGAAGAGTCGAGGATTGTTGTGACAGCAGTGAGCTCTGAACAGTGAGCGAGGTATTTCCCCAAACACACTAAGGCCTGGTTAATACTTCAACCAGTGCGTGACTGCGAACGTTACCTGCAAGTGCACCAGAGAAGAAAGGGTCCTCTGAAGGGCCAGTTTTAGGGCCATGATGCCTAAATGCTCCTGCAGGGTTCTGAATTTCTTCTCCCTGCACTTTGAACTTAAAAAAAAAGCAGGGTGGAGATATATTCTATCAGTCTTCATAGGAACTAAACAAAAGTATAATGGACCTCAACAACGTTGGCCTTCTTCATGTTAACTAACTATGGACACATTTTTATTTTCTTATTTTTTAAAAACATATTTCACTACATCTTAAACCATCAGCATTAAGGAAAAAAAAACACCATGAAGTTGTAAACCATTAGCACAGCTTGTTTTTTCTAACTATGAACTGACAGAGAGTAACTGCATTTATTTCCACTACCTATTTCGAACGGATGAAGACGTTGGAGATCCAACCAAATCTTTAAAGCTACTAAAAAAGCAGTCTCAAACACTCTAAGTAGAACATACAGAGGACGTGTTGTAAAACACTTAGCTAGCATTTAACTCTTTTTTTTTTTAAGGACTTCTTTGTAGCCTACAGATGACTTATCCTCCGCTCATAACCCTCCATAGAAAACTGACTTTTGTACAGCAGTATATCCAGAGACTTGTATGAATTCGGTGCATATACTCCTTTTTTAAATATATTTTCTACTGAGCCAAAGTACTAGATGTGTAACCCCACTACTCCGCAGTCTTATTGTTAAAAAAAGTCACTACTATTCCAAGTCTCCTGTGTACTCATAGCACTGATCTCTGCAGTATTTTTGTTTGATTTTGTTTTGTTTATCAGTATTATTCTGTCAGTTTGTGAGGCACCAGTGTGCATCATTCGACCCCCGAGCAGTTTGTACGCAGACGGACTGGAGGAAAACGTTCAGATGGTCAGCTGTGTGAGATGCACAGTATTGTTTTCAGGAGCTGATAAAGGCGAGATACAGATATGCGGTGTTCTTTTAGTGTGCTGTGCTGTTACACTATGCAAGTTGTGATCCTAATATGTACTGTTTACTGCAACAACAAAAAAAAAGGTGATGTCAGAGTGCAAAACAAGAGAGAGGTGCATCCTCCCCCCCAGACATGCTAACACGGAGCAGTGTCAGCAGACTTTACACAGGCAGTACATGGAAGAGAAAATGTTGCACTGTAACAGGATCGTCGTCTTCTTCCCTATGAAAAA
The DNA here is from genome assembly GCF_963584025.1 of Labrus mixtus. Taxonomy (NCBI): domain Eukaryota; kingdom Metazoa; phylum Chordata; class Actinopteri; order Labriformes; family Labridae; genus Labrus; species Labrus mixtus. The sequence continues at coordinate 9,987,081 of NC_083619.1, forward strand.
CACAGCAGTGAGAAACGCCTTTGGTCCCTGCCTTTTGCTTCTTCTTACCAGCTATATGTGGAGCTTCAATCTAAGCCATCTGTAAAAAAAATACTCCTGTCTTCTAGTTCTAGATCAGACGAATATTTTTAAAACGCACTCTTCTCCTTACCTTTGGTTCCAGATCGTGACATCCAGGTAAAGAAAAGCAGCCGAAGTGAATTGTTTTCAACCTTCCCAAGTGTCTTCATCCCCCCTCTTTTCCTATGATTGTCACCCTTATGTGTGGAAGAAAAGTCTCTGCAGGTTTGCTACACTGCACAGACACATGCGTAAGAGGTCAGTAAATGTTCTAGCTTTACCAAATGAAACACAAAAGGGCGGTTTCCTGGACACTCGTATGTCTGAAAGTCCGATTTATGTTTGCTGTACATCTGTGGGGACTTTATTATGCCCAGGAAACTGATCCTACTGAGATGGATGTGCTTCTGTACGGGCTACAGAGCAACGGGCCGGACCCAAACTCAAAATAAAATCCCCTAATACTTTATGGAAGAACTATCTAAATGATGCTATTTCCCTTTGTATTTACATGTTATGTTTGTTTTTTTCTGTTTCTTACACTGCATTATGCATGAGGTCCTCGACTATCTACTTTTTTTTTTTTGACCTGATGTTGTTTACTTGAATTTCATGTATAAATAATGACCTTGTTACTTGTGTGAGGTACAACAGAGTCACAATGAAGTTAACATAGAACTGCTACAAGTGCAAATGCTTTTTTTCCTTGAATAACTACAGAGGTAATATATTTTTGTATTTTTAAATGTAAGCAAACTCACATATGTAACTGCTAACCAAAAAAAAAAAAAAGGAGGAATCATGCATTTCATGCACCATCCTCATAGAGACCCAGTAGACAGCTTCTAGTTGTTGAAACAAAATGAATGAGAAAGCAGCAGAAGCGAATTGTTGAATGAAGGACAAGGACTTGATGCTGTTGTCGAGTTGAGATCTCTTGCCCCGAGTGGAAGTCTGTAAGCACAATAAGGAGGAAAAAGCAAACCTGCATGAAAAGATCCAGAGTCATATGTTAGTTATATTCATCTGTATATATATCATAAAACCTCTTCAAATACTTGTTTTAGTCATCCGCATACGATCCTCATAAGAAACTGTATTCATTCATGTATTGTACTGATGAATAAAAAACATTTCTCCCTATATGAATACATTGTTTATTTACAGGCACTTTGATTACTTACAGTACAGTTATAGCCCAACAGATTCATCGGCCGTTATTAGCATATCCAGTGACTTTTTGTATCGGCTACCTTTATCACAGATACATATGTGCTGTTGATTTATTTACCAGTGAAATAGCGTTTGAGGTTCATTGTATTAAACTAGTAGTTCTCTTTACATTGCAACAAGCATTATCACCCTCCAGTTGCACAGTTACTTTCCAGTTGAATGACCATCTCGTCTTTTACATTATACTGTATATTCCTCAAGTGTTTGATAACTGCATTTGAGGGACCAACGCAATAAATGTGTATATCTGTATCTCTACAGATCGAACATAGATCTAAGAAAGTTATCGGCATCTGATTTTTTTTTTTCTCCCCAATATTTATATTGGTATTGTATACGTATCGGTCGGTCGATATGGAACAAGGCTGGTATCAGAAATATAGATAACCCTTATTTGTTTTTGGTGTATTCTATAGAGAACTGCACAAAAGACTTAAAAATGTGGTAAATGGAAGACTACTACTAACTCAGTACATTCACATCAAAGCCTCTCCCCTCTGATGTTAGAAACAGGATACAAAGCTAAATATCTGTTATTAAAGGGTAATGCTCGTCCTTCCTGGTGTAGACTAAAGGAACCTGACATATTTGTTAACACAACACATTCTGCTGGACCACAGCTAACTCTAGCATTCAGTGACTTCCTAGTCAACATTTGCCTTTGAAAAATCATGCACATCTAAGACACTGGGATTGAAAAACAGGATGCAATCGAGCTTGCGTAGTCTTGCTGGCTATGTTTGAAAGACTAACAATGACATTCAATGTTTTATTGTATCAATGCAGACTCATGTTAAAGGTGTGTGCGGTTACCTTTGTTCGTTTGCTCTTCACTGACAGTAGACTGAGCTAAATCATTTAAAGCTCTAGTGAAGAACTTTTGGTTTTGTGTTGATTTTGGCGCCGCCCTTTGGACGAATTGGTACCTTTGTTCTTCAACCGATTTGGTCCTGTTAATAGATAATCAAAAAATCGCACCCTGCTTTGTTTTAACAGTCAAATGTAACACTCACTTCAAAGCCTTCCCGGAAAAATATATTTGACAAAAAAGAGTCTGTTTCTGCTGTGAATCATTCGTCTGTCACCTATACTGTGACAGGAAGTTTCAGCACTAAAAACAAAAATCAAGAATGAATCAATCACTATGCTGATGGTGCTTTTGTAGCCTATAAAGAGGCACTGATATTCATTTCAGTCTGTTTCAGAACTTTGATAAAAACTAATCACAGAAGCTTTAAAAGCTACAACTCTACAACAACAGGCTTCTGAAAGGATCTTTTTAGTTAAGATGATAAGATTTTCGCCACACCTGGGAAAACATTTTCATTCTGAGCAGCGTTATAAATATTGGAGCTAATTCATATTATGTGCCTGTGAAATAGTCACATAGAGTTGTTGGTCATTTTGCAGTGTAAACACGGGATAAGTCATGAAGGAGACATCATGCTGGACTTGCGGAGCAGTCTGTACACTTGTCCCTGAGTGTGTCTGGAAGTCAGCCTGCCTTCTGCAGCCTCACTGCATATCCCAGAGGAAACGTGCTAAGTACTGTGTCAGCTTCACCAGGCCCACCAGTAGAGCCCCGCCCCCCAGCATCAGACACGGCCAAAGCAGCGCGAACAAAGTCTTCTTATAAGTGTACTTCCTCTTCAAGATGGCGTCCCTGGGGTGCCTTGTGGGGTCAGTTAGGCATGAAGACGTGATTCCAAGCTGAGTGTCGAGACTGTTTTTAACTTTCTCCACTTCCTTCTGATGCTCCGTTCTGTCCATCAGACATTTAGGTATGTAGAAACACTGAAAAGAGGAGGTTAATATTAAAGAGTGAATTTATTAAATCACCTGCCACTAAGTTCCTGCAGATCTTATTACAATCAGTTGGATGATTAGCAATGCTTTTTTTGAATGCACTTTTTGTCATTGAAAAGAAAAAGAGTGGTGTGTCTAGGGGGTGGCCTGGGGTGCACCTCAAATCGTATAGGTGCCACCTTATTAGGTTAGAATTTTGACTAAATGTTCATTCAAACCAATACCTTTTTTACCCGCTCACATGGCTAACATGGCTGCAGGATGACAGCTGTTGTACACAGACTTAAATCTGTAATGCTCAAATCTCCTCCTCAGGCCCTATCCTGAAGCTGTCCTCCCTTCCAACACCTAGTGACACCTAGTGAGAAACAGATCCAAACCCCTGGAGCCTTCAGGTAAGACACAAAACCTGGACTTTACTACCATAATTCCCTACCTCAGGAGCCAGGAGGACAGACTCCTCGTCAAAGTGTAGCGCAAATGTCTGATTGGAGCCAGTGATGTTAACCTTCACCCTGAGACAGGGCACAGAGCTCACACCTCTGCAGTCCACCCACTCCTCCAGGATTTCAGAGTGCAGCACAGCACAGCTGGCCTCCTCCCACTTACTGCAAAACAAGAGGGAACGTTTCCTAAATCAAAACCAAGGTCACACCAGAAGGCAGTAATAATAGTTTCTCATATATCTCTATCTAATATGAGGATTGTTTTCATTTTAGATATTTATTAAACTTTTTAATTTGGGCAATTTCTGAAAAACGTAGACGAAGGCTAAAAGCACAACTGACTAAAAAAAAAGATACTATCTTAATTTTGACTTAAGTCAACATTTATGTATTGGTTATCACTGGTCTAGACTAGATTATATTACTGAAGATTAATCAAACAAACTTTTTTTCAGATATTCATGTCACCCATGGAATAAATCATTTTGACTCTGGGGTTTATCTGACACTTTTCTTGTTAATGTAATTAGCAATAAGCAGCTAGCAGCAAACAAAACTGTGACGTAATGCGCTTTGTACCCACCTTTTTTTGGGCTTTTGTGCCTTTATTATAGAGATAGGACAGTGGATCGAGTCAGAAATCAGGGAGAGAGAGAGTGGGGAATGACATGTGGGGCCACAGGTTGGATTTGAACCTGGGCCGCCCGCTTGGAGGACCATAGCCTCCATACATGGGGCGTGCGCACCAACCAATGCGCCACCAGTGCCCCTGTACACACCTTTTTAACTAATATATATATATATGTATATATATTGTTAATGAAATATAACCAATATGCCTAGAACTTTCTGTTTTTGTGCTGATTAGCAAACATTAGCATGCTAACAGACTCAGCAAAGATTGCATTAGTAGTGAACATTGTATCTGCTAATGAGCTGCTTGTACCTATTTTTATTATGAGCATACATTCTCATTAAGCTTACTCTTATATGCTAGGCTAATATAGTCATGTTTTAAATTTAGAGCTTTAAATTGCCAGTTCGACTTACTAACTGCATACATTGAGTTTGTTCTTCATTGATAATTGAATAATAATGTTATCTTTAGAACAGTTTGGATTATAGTTTTTAAAAACTTTCTTTAAGCCCTTCAAACAGTGCTTCAATTCACAAGAAATCAAAATGAGAATCATTTTGTATGCAGCACTTGCTCTTTTGTTATATCTGTGAATTTCTGAATGTAGTGTTCATTTGTATGAGTAAATAAGAGACTAAAAAAATAAAAGTTATACTTAATTATATAGAAGTCATAACTGTTTATCATATGTCATGCTTGTCATGATCAACGCACTTCAGAGTACCTGTTAATGTAGGGTTTGACCACGGTGATGCCAACCACAAAGAACATGAGCACAGAGAAGGCCATCATGGTGAAGCCCAGCAGCATGGCTCGGTCCTCGCCAACACTCGAAACAGGAACCTGAGTCCGAGCCCGCTGACCCCCACACCCATCCACCCCCCTGCTGCAGTCCTGCTCCTGAACTCTGGCTGCATGGAGGAGCTCTCTGTGTCCCTCACATACACACACACACACACACACACACACACACACACACACACACACACACACACACACACACACACACACACACACACACAAATACATTCATGTACTTCAGGGATTATTCGATTTAATCCATCAGTGATACAAATAGATTTTCTTATTCTATGCATGAACAAATTAAGTGTCCACTTAGATTTCATTTTGAATCACTTTGTAATTCTTTAATTGTATAATTATTACGTAATTAATGCATGACTGATTTTTGTGATCTTTATATATTTATTTATTTAAATGACTGACTGACCAACACCTCCACCACACGAAAGCATAATCAAAACAAAGGTTGCAGAGGTCCATCACAATCTTTTTAATCAACTCAAAACATGGATCTCACATTAAAGATAATTAAAAATATATATACTGATTAGAGTAGCACCTTTAAATCTGTGATAGCCATGTCCTTTACTCTACAAACCCATACACAGCGCAGGGTTTGATGAAGATCTCAAATCTCAAGACCAACACAAGTGTTTGTGAGCTCATCAGATGTTCTTTTATAGGATAATTATTTTAGAAAAAACAGAAGACTTCCTACAAACTTTAAATGGCTGATTTGTGATCCTTGGACACTGAACATGAAAAGCAAATCAGTGAAGTGCTCCTTAAAGGTAATAATAAAGGTCAAACTTTTCTGTTCTTTTCTGTTTCTTTTCTTTTATGTGTCTGACTTTATAACCTTGTGTTTTTCTTAACCCTGACAGAAACATAAAGTATGATCAATCAATTTAAAGCTTTTTCAAACTTCACCTGTGTTTCACCTCTATAATAAACTCCCACCAGTGTGTTCAAAGCTGCCCGGCTCAGTCGATGCGCTTCTCTTACCGTGTCTGCCGCCTGCGAGCGCCCTGCAAGTTGATGTTAATAGGGATGTTGAATGACCTCCGGGGGGAAGTTGTGTTCAAGAACATGCCCACTCCTATCTGTACCTCAACCCCCTTCCAAGGCTGAGTCTGAACATCCAACTAACAAGCTCGTCTCTATCTGAAAGTCAAATGTCTGTGGGTGGACAGCCCATCATCTTATATCTCATACAGGCTCCAGTGCAGCGCCGTGACTGACTGAGTGGACCAGATTGCAGTTTTATTCCCCGCGGGACTCCCTGTTGTTTACCCGAACTCAAAGGTGAGCACCAACACCTCCACCCTCGTGTGTTTCTATAGAAACCACCACAGGTAAGGCAGGTAGGATGCTAATGGCCTCTCAGTGGGCCCGTGACGCTCGGCTGCATGCAGTCATTTGTCATGGAAAAGCTGAATGAATCCTGTCTTGATTATCAGCCTTTTAACAAGAACAGCAAGAAGACACTCAGAGTGATGGGAAGATACTCGCTCTACAAGCTCTAGTAAAATTAAAACTACAGTAATGTTAAGTTGGAGATAAATAAAGTTTTACAAGTTTACAAGTGATACAAAATAAAGAAAACAGTCCAAATCCCTAAAGAGAGAAACATGTAATTAAAAAATGTGATCAATTGATTTTACAACAAAACGTTTCCACTTGTTTGCAGTTTATACGTAAAAACAATAAACCCACTGTTTTAAGGACAGCGCATGAAATGTTAGCTTTGATTTAAAAAGACAAAGTCTGTAAGTAAGCCAAGTGTCTTTTTCAGAAACTTCAGTCCAGGTAGAGGTAAGGCATGAAGCAGGATTACTCAGTCAGGCAATAACTTTAAAACTTGCATACATCAAAGCTCTGAACATTTTGTCAACAGCAACAATAAATGCAGAGGAGGGTTGAACTGCTGAAGAGAAACTAAATCGAAGAAAAAAGCAATGACTAGTTGTTTGGACCTTCCAATCATAGAAGACTTTCAGCCAAGATGTCCTTACAGCCCAACTAGCAACATGGGAAACGAAAATTAAGTTTGAGTCTAGAGGCGACATCTAAGAGATTCATTAACGCAAACTCTTCATTAGATGTCCGCAGACTGGATCCTGCAACACAGAGGATTGCGTTCATCCACATGGACTGGTTTCCTGTGTTTAACAAATTCCTGCTGAAAAGCAAGCGGACAATAAAACTCAGCTACTGTGAGGAACTTTCATTTAGATTTTGACGCCCCCTGTGGTCATAATGTTACTTTCTACTTCTTTGCTGATCCCGTCCTGTATGTGTGTATTATTTCCAATGAAATATCTCACACCTTCTTTAAACTGTTAACATACAATTTACTGTGAAACTTTTTCAGCAGTGTGTTGTTACGCCTTTTGTGCATTACAGGCATTAAACACGACTGTATGGCGACAGTCAATCCTCTTCCTGATGGTCTGGTTTGCTTTTTAGCTCTAGAGGCATCAGTATTAGTTCCAGTCTGTTTCCTAACCAGATAAAACTCCTCAGTTTGTTTAACCACACAAAAAGGCAAAATAAACTAGTTGAAGTATAAATCACTGTTGAAATTTGAATGAGGTTTGGTCACCAGCTACTGCAAAATGTATTTGATTTATTTTATCACATGCAGATCAATAATCTCCAACACCACACACTCCACAGCTGATAACAGTTTCCCCCTTGATGAAATTCGTATGAAAAGTTGTGATGAAATGCCAGATAATTCCCCTTTACATTCATTAACACACAAACACATACATACAGTGGAGATCCTGACCCAAACACGATTATTCATCTTCATGATGAGCTCTCAGAAAGTCCCAACACTCTCTGATATGAGTGCAGAGAGTTTATATACGTTATTCAAACAATCGAAAGTCTCTGTATTATTCATGGGTTGCTGGGGGAAAAAAACATAAGGAGGTATTAACTTGGTGACAGTTCTGTTTAATATAACAAGCCTAAGGCATAGAGCAGCGGAGCAGCTTGAAAATGGAGCCAGCCTTTCAATAAAGCAGACAGCAGTGTCATACCTAATTTATTCAGTATTGAATACAATCAAGTGATGCAGAATATTTTACTCAACCCTTTATCACTCTTTCTGGTGTTAGGCTTCATATTCAGGGAAATGTAATCCTGGTTGATCTGATCTATTTTATGAGCTGTATGTTTTTATTACATGCTGATGTATTATATGAGAGAATGGGCAATGGAGTCTCTTTTTGTAACAGTGCAAAAACCTAAGAGAAAGCTGGAAGAGCAGGTATATTTCTTCCCCAGCGTTGTAGGTGGGATTCAAGTGCGTTTGATGAAACTGAAGCAAACAAGATTAAAAATGTATAAAGCTCAGTGTACTTTACCTCACCTGGTAACCTGAGACATTGCCTTGGCCGCGAGGCTCACAGTGTGGTGTTGCACTGCCGACGTGACTCAAACAGTATTTCATCTTTAACATAAATGCCTGATGGAAACAGACTGCTGCAACTATTTCAACCTGTTCTGTGCTGTTTTGCTTGTTGATTCTGTTTTTTTTTTTTTTTAAACAGTTTTTGGAGTCCATCCTGCTGAACCTTGACTCCAGGAGAAGCCTTCAAATCTCTCTTTTTTAAGATCTGAGATGCCTCTTAAAAGGAGTGAGACAAATGCCTCTGATTACCAGCAGGCCAGCCGTTGTAATTGGACACACCGTGACTCCTGTTATCTGATTATGCTGCTGACCGTTTGTCAGCAACACACACAGACATAGTTCGATGAATAAAAGGCAGACAATCACCAAACAGGATGGATAATCACCGAAAGAGGAATCTAACTTTTCTCACCATTGGGCTGATATTTATGCTGAGCGGCATTGAGTACGGTAAGCTCATAATGACAGCTTTATGGACTTGAAGACATGAGATAATGGTCTCATTAGAGTAGAATCTGCCTGACATTTTGGCTGTGAGCACACATCACAGAGGATACAGCTTCTGCTTTAATTAAAATCTGTTTTCTCTGTGGTTAAATGAGGCTTGTCAGTTACTCGTCTCCCTCCTTTACCTCCTCACTCTTCCTCGCTCTTCCTCCCTCATATCTCACTCTGCTGCTTTCAGCTGTCATTCTGCCAACAATATGGAGGTATCTACAGATCCTGGAGGCCCCTCCATATTTCCTCGGTCTGGGTCTGTCTGCCTTCAGTCTGAGTGGGCTCCTGACAGGCCCCCTTTTTGGGCTCTGGTCAGACCGGAGCAAAACTACAAAGTCCATCATCCTTTTCTCCAATCTTTTTGAGATTGCTGGTGAGTAATTAAAGCTCAAGACAAATCACATGACACAGACATTCAGATTTAAGAAATCACTAGTATAAACAATTTGTGTGACATTCAAACTGTGGCTGATGTTTCGGCAACATCTTTACACAATGTTTTAACTGCACAAGGAGTTTTATGTATGAATTTATGAATTTATCCTGCCCGCCCCATGGTACATTTTTCGCATGAAGAGGGGGTGAGCGCCTGTGAGAACTCAGCAGGAAATATTCCTGAAAAGGGAATCGGAGGGGGTAGCGTTATGTCCTTTTGTTCCTGCAACCAGCACAGCAGATGCAATCTCCATGCATACAGAAACTGCTTCATCGTGTTTGCTGTTCACAAATAGGCAAATATGTTCTTGTCCACTCTTTTGTCCATATGGTGATTATTTCAAACTATGATGGCCAAAAAACACTGGTGTATCAAACTCAATTTCAGTCATGCTAGTGGCTAACACACTCTACCTCAGCTGTTGAGGGATTATTACTTTTACTCTGCGATAAACACTTCGGAGGGTCATTTGTGATATTTGTCCAGCAGTACAAAATAGCAAAACTGATGATTTGTGAGGATGACGATAATTAGTGGGTATAATGTTTACCTTGTAGTTTCACATCTGGTAATAATCACTAAATTCAATGCACTGCAAAGGGAGATTTGAACAGTTACCATATGTATAGGTAATGCTTTCTGCTTGATATTTAAGCCATGATGCAAGTTCATCAGATGGCTGTACTGGGTTTAAATGATGCATTATTTGTTTTACACTGGAGATTCATGATTTGAACTCTTTAACTTTTGTCTTTCCTCAGGTAACTTCATGTATTTTATAGGATATTCAAAGTGGCTGTTGTTATGTAGTCGTCTTGTAGCAGGTGAGCACACACACACACACACACACACACACACACACACACACACACACACACACACACACACACACACACACACACACACACACACACACACACACACACACACACACACACACACACAATGTATTTCACAAACTTCAATGTCATGATTTAGCATCCAAATCATTTGTTCTATTGGTCCTGTGTGTGTGTTGTGAAAGTTTTAACAGAAGGGTGATGCTTTCCTCTCAGGGATCGGTGCAGGAGCGGGCTCCTCCATCTTTGGTTTCCTAACTCGGAGCACTCGGCCAGAGGAGCGTGCTGGTATCTTTGCAGCCATCATGGCCTGTCGACAAGCTGGCCTCCTTGTCGGTCAGTTTTTCTCCCGTTATCTTACCCTAGAGTGGGTGAGGTGTCATCTCACCTCTCTGCACCTCCTCTGTACCATCAGAAGTATCAGACACTAAGACATATTTGGTTATGTTCTCTTTGAGGTTCAAGTTTAACTGTGAGAAAGAGGCACTCGATAAAAATCACTGAGGTGGTGGCTGCTGTCTTCTCACATCCTCTTTGGATTCCAACAACTCTTTAAAGCGTTTCCTCCTCTCTGTCTCTCCAGGGCCGGCGTTCAACCTGTTCCTGCGGCTGTGTGATTTCGAACTGGGGCCCTTTGTTGTGAACAAATACACATCTCCTGGGGTAACAGCCTTCACATAATCAGTAATCTGAGGTTCTCTGAAAGCCGTATGAATACAGAAACAATCCTCAGAAAAAGTCGCTCTACATTCTGTACCATAGTCTTTTCTCAAATGTTTTTTTTTCTTTGTTCTGCTCTGAGGTATGAGAATACAAAATGCCTGCAGCCATACTCAGGCCGGTAACAACCCGTATTGATTAATTTCTGTCTCATGAGTCTAAGAATAAAACATCTGTAGAACAGATGAGGCTTAAATGAGATAGAACAAAGCTCACACACCTACTTACAATTTTCCCACATAATTTGACACTGCATGTTTTTACCACTCTGCCGGTTTCTTTATTTATTGAACACTCTCCTCCTTGAATCCTTAATCTCTCCTGAGAGTTTTCCAGGATTGTACTAAAAAGCATTTCTTTGCAGCTGAACTTGAATCTTCAGGAAAATGTCAAGTATAATTTTAAGGATTTTTTTTTCTGTCAGATCTTTATGTGCCTTTTGTGGGTGCTGCTCCAGTTTGTCGTCCTGGTAATGTACTGGGATGTACCACCCAACAGTTCGGAGGGGGTTGCAGTGATGGTGGAGATGAAACAAGAGGATGGTTATGAGGAGGAGGAGGAGGCCCCGCTGATGGGGTCTGACGAGGAGCCAGTGCAGACTTATAGAGCTGTCAACGCTGACGAATTAGAGACCTCCGCCTCGTCCAGGATGCAGGGTTTGAACCCCTTTGAGAACTTCAGTGTTAGCAGAGGTGAGTGACTGTAGACTGCCTGTCATGTGACATGATATTTCAGGAAAACTGATGAATATTCTGTATTAAATTGCCAATACTTTCAGACAAATTTTCAAAAATAAAAAAATCCCAACAATTTTCCAACAAAATGCCTAAGATTCCTGAAGAAATTTTTTTAAAGTTCCAGGGAATTATAAAAAATTAAAGAACATTTTCTGTGAAACTTCTGAAGATATACCAAATGTCCAGAACAATTACAGACAAAAACTCCTGGAAAATTCCCAGAAATGTATTAATTTACAAAAAGAGTTGACAAAAATCACTTTCTTGAATAATTGTTTTTGGCAAGACTTCATGAAAGTTTTTTCTGATGAAACTCCTAAACTAATTATTTGAAATCTCAGTATAATTTCTGGGAAAAAGTCTCCAAAGTTCTCCAAATTCCCCAAACATTCCATTGAAAATTCACACAATTCTTGAAGATTCAATGTTCCCAGAAATTCCTAGGAAAATTCAATAAAAATGCCTGTAAAAAATCTTGAAATTTCCAAAAGAAAATTTCAAAAAAAGCTGTGGATAATTTCATGGAAATTCCCAGGAATTTAATAAAAATAACCAACACTCTTGGAGAACTTCTGGAGAAAATAAGACAAAATTTCACAAGAAAAACTCATAATTTCCTGTCAATTCTGATGAAAGATTCCCCAAAACTTTCAGAAATTCTAGAGATTCCTTTAGATTGCCTGAAAAATATCAAAAATTGGCAACAAGAATTTCTGACAGAAATAAGGGATAGAAATTCCACAAGATTTTTTTTGACAACATTTCCTTAAATTACCGAAACTACTGAGAAAATTTAAAAAGTTTGCAGAAAAATTTCAATAATTTCCCCAAAAATTCCATATATTTTCCCCTTTTTACGGAAATTTCTCCAAAATATTTCCCCATGAATGTTACCAGGAAGAATTCAGAGCTCTTCCACAAAGTTTTCTAAAATTCACCTCCCAAAACACGAGGAAAAATCTCCATGATTGTTTCCCCAAATGTCCTTTGAAAATTCCCTAAATTCCAGTGAAATTTTCAAAACATTTCCTTTAAAAATGTCTGTGGGACACATAATTATATACCTGCAGGCAAACTTTTACCTTCCTCACTCTTAACTGCCCAAACACTTTTACCTGCATGAACGTTTTTATGCACATAAAATATACCTGCAAACATCCTTATACCTGCACAAAGACTTTGACCTGTATGCACACTTTTACCTGGAAACTTGTTCATACAGTTCTTTCCACTTTCCACCCTTCCAGATCCCCCTGAGAATTTTTTGTGGCGTGTCAGATCGGATTCCTTGTGTATTGATTGTACTTGTGAGTGTGTGTGTGTTTCTGGTTTATGTCAGCATGTCGTATGCGTATGATGCCAGGTGTCTTATTGGATTAAGTTTACATAGGATGCAGGCAGTGATTGTGTGTCGTTATTGATTAGCTTTACTTTGTTGCAATGTGTTTGTTGGAGTGTGTGTGTGTGTGTGTCAAACCTCAGCATCGATTCTCTCACTCTTTGAAGATGTGGCAAAGGGGAATGGATGGCAGACTTCCTTTTGTATTGACTGGCTTGCTGTGGTTGACTTGTGGATGAAATGGAGACAGAATTGGTGATGTGACCAACATTCTTCTTATTGATTCCTTTTTGTTGGGGAGAAAATCTACAGCAGGAGAAACTCTGGAGTGAAACCAGCGGATATCTGCAGCTCTGGTTCATACTGTAGCTGTGTCTGTTAGCCGTTACATTGAGTCTGGTGTTCACTCTCTTGAATTATTGATCCTTCCTGGCTTGATCTGTGTGAGTGGGGAATCTTTAACACTCAGGCACATCTTTCACCAGCTTTCATCAAGTTGTTGCATTTCTGGTGGGATTTGTGCATTTCACACAACACTGGCAGCGCCTATGTACATTCACACACTGATGGCAAAGGCTACTATGTACAGTATTCATCACTATTAACTAATCCCACTAAAATATATTCACACAATGCCGATGTAGCAGTGGGAGCAATTTTGGGTACAGTTTCTTACCCAAGCGGCTGCAGTAGCTGGGGATCGAACCCCCTGGACTTTCCAGTTGAAAGACAAAACACAACCACTGAGCCAAAGCTAAATATCAAGTCACAGTCATCTGCAAGTTAGCCCAGCTAAGCATAAAGATAATTTTCTGGTTATGGAAAAGGAATAGGAATAGGAGTTAGATTTTTTATTTGGAGAAATAGAGTGACGGGATACATGTGACCTCGAGTAGGTACCAATTTAAGTAATGATTTAAAAATGATCTTAGAGTAGAGATTGAAAAACTATATGATAAGATTGTTCCCTCACATGTTTGTACACTTAATACTACAGCCAGCCGTCAATTAGCTTAGCTTAGCATAAATATTGGAACCAGGGGAAACAGCTAGCTTACCTAAGAAGTAGTTAAGCTAAGCTACAAGTTAGCGTTTGTTGCCTACCACCATTAGAGTCTCAATAAAGCACATAGGGGTAATTTAAAAAAAACGTAATAAAGGGGCGCTGCATCGCCTAGTAGTTAGGCCTATGTCACGCGCCCCATGTACAGAGTCTATATAGTCACTCATTGAAGCGACCATGGTTGGAATCCGACCTCGGCCCTTGGCTTCATGTCATCCTACTCTCTCCTGCCAAACATTTCCTGTCTCTCTTCAGCTGTCTAACTAAACCAAATCATGTTTGTAGCTGGTTATTTGTTTGAGAAGTTCAGCAGGTTAATCTGACATGAGGAACAGAATAATGGGTGAGAACCTGGCAGCGTGTTTCCAAGTAATGAAAAATGATGTTGTTGGAACTTGTCTTGCACAAGGGAGCCAAAATATCCCATCTTTATAATGAATTTTTAAAACCTTTCTCCTCTAAGTGCCCAAGCTTTGTTTAACTGCAATAATACATCACTTTTAGACACATTTCTCTTATATTATAATATTTAAACCCATATCAACTAACCAAACAACCATACATAAAATAAAATACAGCCATGCTATAGATACATGCTATACTGTAAATGCAAAAGTTAAACAAATATTTTCATATAAATAACGAAACAGAAAGATCTGGACCATAGCAGATCACACACTGTAATATCAAGCCATTCCTCCAGCCATCTGGCACTTTCTTCCAAATTTAGCTGCAAGCCCAGCTCATTTTTGTTCCTCTCCAAGTCCATAAGGGGGTTTTTGTTCCAGGAAAGCTGGTATAAAAATGTGAATTTCTTATTATCTCATGTTACCGTGTTTTGGACATGAGAAACAGGGAACACTGAGATCTCTCTTATCGGTAGAAAAAGAAATAGTCAGTTTGTTGGACTGAGGGGATCAACATGACCAACCAGCCGGGATCGTCACACCCGTCTCTTTCAATCGTAGGATTACGACTTTCAGATTTCAAGGTTTTCTTTTCTCTTCAAACTTCTTTATCTTTCTCTTCATCTCAACCCAACTCGCCGTTTGAAACTTTCGATTTAATGCTCCCACTTGAGCTTGGTTTATGATTATCTCTCGTTCTTCAGTATCTCTCTCCGTCTCTCCCTGTGCAGAGTTCCTGAGAGAGGAGGTGGTTGTTCTGCTCACAGCTCAGTTCATCACTCTCTTCAATCAGACAGCGCTGGAGGTGAGAGCAGCTACCGTTGAGATCCATCAGCTGGAGTTTCCAAGCATTTCACACAATGTCACACTATTTTACCCCTAGCTTCACCCAAACTTCCTCAATCTGAGCCATAAAACCTGAAAAGATGTGTGCTGTCACTTAGAGAAAACAATCATTAAACACTCAAACAGGAACTGATGTAACTACGGTACATAATCTATCTATTTGTCCCTGACCATGAAAATAACGAGGCCATCTCTTTTCTCATTAAACTCTACTTATTGAATAATCAAACAATCCTGACCTGGATTATGTAATCATTTCAATTTAAAATCAGAACATTCTTTTGATCAGAATTGAATGGGGCCTTTGATGGACACAAAATGTGTTACTCACAGCTCTAAAAAAGTCTCCACCTCATCTAACTGACCGACCTTGCTTACATGTTTAAAAAAATTCCCTCAGACGATGGTGACTCCTCTGACGCAGCGCTACTTCGGCTTCGACGAGCTGGGCAACAGCCTGATGTACAGCCTGTGCGGGGTGGAGGTCATCATGGGCTTCTTCTTCGTACGCTGGCTGAGCAAGAAGGTGGCGGACCGCGTTGTGCTGGCCGTGGGCCTGGTCATCTGCTGTACCGCCTGTATCTGGTGCCTTGTCTTCCTCTGCAACCCACGAGGTGCTAACCTGTCCGGGGAAAACATACAAACACACACAAAATGACACACACTGGATTCAAAAGGCCTCGTGTTCTTTTGCCAAATCTTTCTCTGGGGTGGTGTGTAAGCGCAGGGCAGCCATATTAGGTTACACACAGGCTGAATGTGCTCAGTAAATGATATCACTCAGGCCAGCAGGAGATCACAGGCGCACTGGATCCTGTATGTTCATGTTGGCTTGCGTCTGTTACAGTTTGTCACGTTTATCGCTCTTATTACATGTGACAGGTGCTGGAGCTGGGGGGAGCCGGGTACACATAACAGGATTACAGTAATCTAATTAGACAAAAATGCTTTTTGTTAAAGCATATCCTGCATTTGTTTGCTTTTTTGTTACAGTCAGGGTTAAAACGGCACACAAAGGAAGGCAGATACCTGTGGGAATAAAATAGTTTATTTTTGTGTGGTTGTTAAATTTGCTTTTTCATTATATGATGAAAGACTTGTAGCTTTCAGGGACATCCAACAGTTTGAGTGGGCTCACATACACATCAACATGAGTGCGCATGATGCAAAGCAGCAGAGAACAAAAATGTGGTGTATGCCAGCTTGGCAGGGGTTTCATTTTCAGATAGAGCTATCTCTGGTGCTGCCAAACCATTTGTGGAAGGATTTTTAAAAAAACGAGAGAAGAGGGGATGGACAATTGAAGTAGGATCTGTTGCACACTTTGAATCTCCATCAACACATAGCGAAAGCAACAGCATTTAATACTGGCTTCATCAGATCTTTAAATGTATGGATTTCATTTTGGCTATGTTATACTTACTAATATATTAAGTTATGTTAATCCTTTTTTTACGACATGTATCATAAATCATCATTTCAGGGCAAACCACAATAATTCAGTAATCCAGGGTTTCATTTTTCTGCCCCTTCCAGGTGGTTATGGATGGGAGCTGTCTGCCTTCATCATCGGGGTGTTTCTGCAGCTGCTGGGTCTTCCCTTCGTGGCCGTGTCTCAGGTGTCTCTCTTCTCCAAAGTGACTGCAGAGAAAACACAGGGTTGGCTCATTTTACATTGGCTCTGTTTGCACGGCTCAACATATTCAAACAACAGCTTGCTGATCAGCATATGTGAAGCAAATAAACCGTTTATACATGCTGTGATCCTGAGCCATATTTTAATGATTGTAGATGGAAAAGTAACCTTTGTTTTCTTTTGTGATGCTTCACTGAAAGGATTCAGCCAAGGTGTCAGACGCTCTGTGGGGGGCCTTGCCACCATCTTGGGTCCTTTGTGGGCAGGAGGATTGACCAATAATTTGTACATAATGTTAGGCATGATGCTAGCTCTCCTCCTAATGATCTCAGTAAGTACAACACAGCTCATTAAATACCTGGTAGAAAATGTGTTGTATGATACAGGACAAGGACACGATTGAAAATATGTGGCTAAGGCACACTTGCTCTCTGTGACATTAGGCAATTTATACCGCTTTCATGTCACTATGATATATGTTACCATCCTCAACAGCCGGTTAGCTTAGCATAAGGCTGCAAAGCTGAAATCGCAAGCAATATTTTGTTCTTTAGGAGACTTCTGTCCAACAACTGAAATCTTGCTAGCTTAAGATAAGATAAGATAATACTTTATTGATTTTCTTGCTACCTTAGGAGAGTATTCAGGGGATTGATACAACTCTTTAAGTTAAGTTCTCTTTAAATCTTACAAAAGCACCTCTTAAGCACACAACAACTAATGTCCTACAAATACTACAAACCCAAATGTAAAAAAATACAATTTTAAAAGGGTGCAAAATTCAACATAAAGTCTTTATTGGCTAGCTTTTGAGGCGCTGGTAGATTTGTTTAACCTCCTGACAGAGGTAGGCTAGTGTCCTCATTTAGCTTAGCTCGTTTAGCTTTAGCTCCACAATAAAATTCACCTTCTCACGCCTTTAAAGGTGTCTTATACAAATGATATTTATATTTTATTCCATACCAAAAGAAAACACAATAATTGGATGCATGCACAGTCAACTCCTTCTACACTAAAGCTCTGCTCGATGTACGTAGCTTCATATGAAGATTTTGTCAACTCACACCTGTAAAGTTTACTAAAATGTTATTTTAATTAAGTTCAAACCATATCCAAAGTGTAAAACAGAACCATTTGTTTGCATTCACAGAGAGTTATGTGCTACTGTAAGTCACTTCCTGCATGCTAAGCTAAGCTAACTGGATGGTGGCTGTAACTTCATATTAACTGCTCAGAAATATAAGCTGTGTAATTCTTTCGTCAAGAGATGGATAAATCTTTTTATCTAACACTTGGCAGGGAAGCAATTGAGGGGATTGCCATTTTTTTTTTTACTACTACTGCTCCAAATTCATACTCTCTGGGAGCTGGAATTGACATACATAGTTAAAGCTTCTTATCCCCCCCCCCCCCCCCCCCCCCCCCATATCTGTGTGTACCTTCCTCATTAGAAACTAGTCAAAGCGCTGAAGTCTGTGCCTTTTCTTCTTTTACCTAAAAAAACTGTAGAAATCTTTAACTCAGCATATATTTCATAGCCTTCACTTCTTTGCCCTCTGTATTTTCTTAAGACATATCACCATGTTTATTTTCACAGGTTATGACAGCTCTTTCCTACGAGCGCCTCACTGAGCCCAGGGCCGTGCAGAGCGCCCAGAGCTGTGACAGCGGAGGGTAGGGCTGCAGTCAGTCTGACGATCCGGTGAGGCTAAAGACCAACAGAAGGGACTGGCCTGCACTTCCAACAGAATCCATAAAAGTGTACTGCAGAGGAAACTGTATGAAAGTTGAATTAAAAAAATATCAAACACATACTGTAACTCAGAGCCTTCCAGAGAGGTGAGCACACTTCACAGGTAAAACCACTGTATGTTGTCAGACTTGATTAGAATCCAAATCACCATCACACTGTTAATTACATCTCACACAAGGGGGCACCATTGCTCTCACATTGAATATTCAGAGGCGTAATTGAAGATGAAAGCCATTATTTTTAAACAGAACTATTTATATTCCCAGGTGTTGATGAAGAGATGAAAGAGCAGGTTTTTCTATGTGACCCGCGTATCAAATTTTCATTTCTTGTCCTGATTCTTTCTTCTTCTTCTCTACTTGCAAAAAAAAAAAAAAAAAACTAAAACTGTCGCTGACAATGAAACAGTTGACACAATGGGTGCAGAAGTAGAGTTGTCAACATCTTAGCAGCTGCGTGTCTGCGTGGCTGATAGAAGACGCGGGTCAAAAAGAGGCGAAGCTTTACAGATTTTCATGATATTTATTTGTAGTGTTGGAGTGAAGCTGTGTTCTTTTAGTGCTAAATTTAAACACCAAGCCTTGGAGACACATAGATATGATCTGAAACTATTCCTCTATATCTTATGCGAAAATGAGAAGCTCCCGAATTAAAACCAACATTTAAAAATACTTGTTAATGAGCTGTCTCTATCTTTTTACTATAGGGGGGGATTTAAAATGTTAATTGGCTGTATTCATATTTTAAAACATGACAAGGTGTGAGTGTGTGTAGTCAGCTGTTCTTGCCTCTATTCTCCTCTAGGATGTGCTGTATGCTACACATCCACATGCTTAAAGCAACATGAAGGCATTGTACATTCTCTTTGTACCAATGAACATGGGTTTGGCCAATTCCTTTTTTTTTGTTGCATAATTGCAGATAAGGCTCAGCAACCTTTCCAGTTCTCTCTACACTCAGCAGGTGATGTTTGGCTTTCCACAGGCTTTTTCCGCCCAAAATGAAAATTCTAATCTGGGGGACTTGAGGACATAATATATATATAAGTACTTTCATGCCTTGATCAGCATATTCAGGTACTTGACATTTTAAGAGAGATAACAAGGTGCAGAGATTGAGGTCAAGCCTGATTTTTTTGGGAACAGGAGTACGTCTTTTAGCTTCATTCCTGCTGTCGTGTGTTTTTAAAGAGACTGATAAAACAACTTCAATACCCAAACCATTTTTTAAAACCTCAGAAAACTTTAATTTGAATAATATTAATATTAAAAGTACATGTTTAAATAATCATCAATCAGGCAACACTTTAACATTCAAGATGTTACTATTCAGGCTGACGGGATATTATTTATTAAGAGAGGTTCATGTAACTTTTTCAAAGGAGAAATAAATCAAAAATTAACACAATCCTTGAAATGAAAAGTTACAATTATAAATAAAAGAATACCTAGCTGCTATTTAGCCTCACGTCTCCGCTCATATAGTCATGTGTGGTCTGGTATGATTGGGTGTGTATGGCTGACAGTGACTTTTTAAACTTTGGATTCATATTGCTTCACAGTAAATATCACTGCGAAAAGTTAACAGACTGTATTCACCTGGCGATAAAGTATATATTCTATCCTTTTATTTGTCCCACAAACAGGGGAAAGTAATTGACCCTTTAGTTAGTTCTTACTTATATTTAAAAGTTACTATGTTATTTTCATCTCTTTGAATAAGGCAGTTTGAAAAATGCTGCTTCATGATGCTCTCAGTCTCTCTGGTGCAGCTGAAACATCTGTTGTTTCATTAGTTTTCATGTATGGTGGCTGCAGAGAACAACAGGCTACTTCATCATCTTTTATTTTTTAGTCTTCGTAGTCATTGTGAACTAGTGATGAAATCATGCTTTGAACAGTGAAAATGATCGTAAGCTGCAGAGTATTTTATTGACTAGATAATGTTTAAGAGCCTTTTGGCAAACTTGCTGTTTTTCAACAGTTTTTCAGCAATCTATTAAATGTTTGAAGAAATCATGGAGTGTAAATATTATGGGACTACTGTAAGAGTGACGTCATCCATCTGTCACTGCAGGGGGCTTTGGAGTCCCATCGGTGGCTGTCGCAATGCTGGAAATGCTGTCTCACCCTCACTTTCAGTCAACCTACAACAGGCAAAGAGCTGGAAGACAGATTTTACCTAGAGACAGGTTTTAAGCCTCTTGACAAACCATTACATTGCACCGCCTGTCACTCAGGTCATTCCTTATTTTGAGTAACGCTCATCCTTCATAAAAGCATAACTGATGAGTTATAAATAATCCACCCCCTGTACAGTGTGTGCCGATAGAGGCATGGGCTAAAAAAGACCTATTTAATTTTTTTAACCAGGCTGTAAACATCTTAAATTCTGCTGTAAAAACTGGCTTTTTTTAAATGTGGTGTGCATATGACTTCCGGTGCTTCTGCAGCCAGCCTTAAGCGGACACTCGACGAACTGCAGGATTTAACACTTCTGTTTTGGCTTCATTTTCAACATCGGAGGTTACCGCTTGGAAGAAATGTAGTAGAGCGAGGCTACAGATGCTCATGGGCAATGCATCCTGGAACTGCTGACCCAAATGATATTGTCTGTTGTAATGTTAACAGACAAAGAGTAAGGTATTTTACCTGCTTTTTGTAAAGTGTCTCGAGATAACACTTGTTATGAGTTGACGCTATACAAATAAAAATTGATTGATTGATTGATTGATATTTACTACCAGCAATGATTGCACATCCATATGAACCATCAAAAACTCCCCTTTTATTATAGTGTTGTTTCTTGTTATGTATATTAAGAGTTTGCATTGCTTTTAGGTAGAAATGTATGAGAAGTCCATGGACAGATCCAGAGTGTTTGTGTTAACATTTATTTTGTCAGAAGGACCCTGCACACCTTCTTTATGAATTTATGTTTTTTATGAAGTTAGACAGGAGGTTAACATGTGACATGTTTAATATTTTTATCAGAGACCAAACAAAAATCAGATTCTGACTCAAATGATAAAAGAGTTTTATTCAAGAAATAATTACCCCATTTCTTCTTTTTTAAGTCCTCGTCACTGAGAGAAGTGCACAGATAATGAAAGTAGACAAATATCAGATATAAAAATAAACAAAACAGTTCATTTGTAGCTGAAAATTGTGATGATGTAGGACCTAAACACCTGTAAAAAATGTAATGGGTCTTTCCCTTAGGATACCAGAATGGGACAAACTACTTCTGCTGTGCTGTGATGATCCTGCTTTGAAACAAGCTCTCTGAATCGATGCATTCAACTGTGCACTGATCTTCAGATTCTGTAATGGCCTATAGAGACAGCACAACATCCCCCCAAGGACATAAATAGCCCGAGAGCTTTTATGTTAAATATACCAAAGATAGGCACAGATGCAGAACTTATGAAAATTTAACGAAACACAGAACAGCCATTTGATCCAACATCACTCCTCTGAAGCATGGACGACTGTTGCTTTGGAGGTGGAGAGCTGTTAAGGGGGAGTAAAAGGCAAAGATACAATTTCATTATGTAATGGTAGCGAGGAAACCCTGGGTACGCTGAACAGATGAAGACGTACAGGGGCTCAGTGGAGCATCTGCATGTTGTACTACGATGTGACTATAAATGGCTCACTCTGTTGTCAAAATACTAACTGTTTTCATGCCACATTCGAGGAGGAACAACTCAGCCATGAGCACTTATTTTAGATATTCAGTCAAGTGTAAAAATATCTTGGTAGCCGTTTTTTTATTCTGTGTTGACTGTTGTTTCTGCACTACAATGAACTGAAGTGTGTGTGTGTGTGTGTGTGTGTGTGTGTGTGTGTGTGTGTGTGTGTGTGTGTGTGTGTGTGTGTGTGTGTGTGTGTGTGTGTGTGTGTGTGTGTGTGTGTGTGTAGAGGACAGAAAATCTTACCCTAGTATCTGTCACACACTTTATTCAACAAGTTAATGTGAAACTGAGAATGATGACAGTAGTTAAATATAATAAATCTCCCCAACAATATGTTGTTAAACCGCAGACATACTTTTAAAAAAGAGCACAAAGCCCACAATTTTAAACGGTATAGCCAATGCAGAAGCACCTTTAACCTGTATAATTCTTACAGGGGGCAACCATTGAATGCAAAAAAAAGTGTTATTGTTAGTAAATAAGTAAGTAAAGTTAATAGCACCTTTCACAGAGCAAGGTCAAAAAGTGCTTTACAAAAACTACAATAACCACAATTATATATTTATTATTTATTTATTGCACACAAAAAAACATAAACATAATAGATCAATGGAAAAACAGACAGTACATAATGATTAGTTAATTAACAAACTATACATTTTGAAAGAAATGTGCTGGAGGAGCCAAATAAACCCAGAGGGGCTTGTCGAGTGGCCCCTCCTAAAGAGAAACATGTAACACAGAGACATATAATTAATTTAGTCCAAGCAAAAACAATAAAGCTAACAAGAACACATACTCAATAAGGTGTAAAAGAAAGCAAAACAATATAGACTGATAGAAGTCTATGAGAAAATATCCCTATATCTTAGGTGATTTATCATATCAGTAAACATTTTCCTTATACATAGGCTATATGATGTGGAATGACATTCATCTTTTAAATCATGGTCTAAACGAAGAGAAAACCTGATGATGAAGAACGGGACACTTAGGGGCTTGACTGGTTGACCATATTCACAGAGCATCTATTTTTGTCTGTCATGTTTGGGATGATTGCAGACTGGTGTTCCAGGTTTTTAGTCACATTCATTTAGTAAATAAGACAAATCATTATAATTTCAACGCTTCTTGGCAGCAACTGAAAAGACCATGCCTAATGAGAAGACATGAGGGACACTTCACATTTAAAACAACATTTTGATAACTGCTTTGCTACGGTCACACAACAGTTAAGTTAGCATTTAGCCAATTAGTAGCTCATATAAGCTATATAGTGACTGATGGCTAAACTTCCAGTTTTGTAGTGTCACATAATCAAATAGTAAAAACACTGACTCTTAGTTAAAGTACTGTGAGTGAAGAATGTAATACCTTGCTAACACAATATTAGCTCAGAAGTGGTTGATTGCTAAGGTTAGCATTGTCTTGTAATAGGGAACAGGCTTTCAAATATGTTGCGTTACTCTAAAATAGGCCTCAGCCTCTTGTCCCATCAACACATGCAGTCAAAACTAACACGACTCTGTGAAGAGGCAGCTAAGACTGGCCTGAGGATAAACAAGACAAAGACAGAAAATATGCAAATTAACAATAAACAGAATCTCTGATCCATCTACAGGGAGAGAACATCAAAGAAACTGACCACTTCACATATCTGGGAAGCTCAGATCAGGACATCAAGAGCCAAATAAACAAGGCAAGACATGCCTATAACACACTGTGACCCATCTGGAACTCTAAGGCGTTTTCCCTCCATAACAAGATCAGGATATTCAATACCAATGTCAAGGCAGTCCTCCTATGTGATCCGAGACACGGAGAGTGAACGACACCACCAACTAACTCCAGACCTTCACCAACAGGTGCCTAATATATATCCTGAACATCAGATGGCCTGACGGGATAACCAACAACAATCTGTGGGAGAGAACAGACCAGAAGCCTATCAGCCAGGATGTGATGAAGAGAAAGGGTTAGGGGTAAACTAAAAGCAACAGACAACATCACAAGGCAGTCACTGGACTGAAATCCAAAGGGGAAGAGGAAAGTGGGGAGGCCAAGACAGACTTGGAGAAGATCAGTCGAGAGTGAAGCCAAGAAAACAGGACAAACATGGGCCCAGCTGAAGAAAACTGTTCAAAACCGAATCCGTTGGAGGAGTGTGGTTGCTGCCCTATGCTCCACTTAGGAGTCTAAAGGAACAAGAAGACTAAAATATTGTGTAAGGTCCCTTTACATTTTCAAAAACAATTGAAATGACAGATATGACAGATACCCCCCATTTATAAGTCTCAAACCTTGGAACGGCAGTACAGCCATCGACTGTATAAAACATGGACTTAGTCTCAGTGACGTCACCCATTGGTTTCTGAAGAGGCTCGATGAAGCCAAAGGATGGCAGCCGCCATGTTGGAGATGCTGACTCCAGCTAACTTCATAATCGTGAAGCATAATCCTGCTAGCAAATAGTCTAAACCAGTGGTTCTCAAACTTTTTAGACTGCGTACCACCTCCGAAAATATTTGGCTCTCCAAGTACCACCATTATGGTAGATGTAAAAATACACTGTAGGCCTATTTCAACACACATTTTACGCAGGAGGTTATTTATTATTGACTGTTGGCAGCCACACTATAGGACTAATAAGGGCTAGCGCTAGAACTGGCACTTAAACTCCACACAACTCTGACATTGGCCCAAATCAAAAAAAGTGCAGCACAATAAAAATGACAACTTTATACCAACAACCTGTTTGAGAATATTTAATCTCCAGTGTTTCCCACTAATAGACGATACCTGGGCCCAAGTATATTTCCGACCTGTTCTAATTTAATTTTTCATTTATTCATAAAATTGCTGCGTGCCTGAGAGAGAGAGAGAGCAGGGGAGAGAGAGCGCGTGAGAGAGTGCAGGCGCGCGCTCCGCAGGCTCCATGCAACCAGAGCCGCTGTATTATAAGTCTCTGCGTTCAACATAGAAAATCTGCCTTTTAAAAAAAATCCCTCTCGATTCCTGCAGAGTGTTAAGACAGCAAAATAGAGCAGAATCACATCAGCTTCAGAACTACAGAGAGAGAGAGAGAGTGAGCGACTGTCCGTACGTGCATCAAAAACTGAAGCTTCTTCTGGCTCCGTTATGTACAGCTGCTTGCCACCGATTCTGTGCTGAACTCCAATAAATAACAGAATATCTGTTCATGTAGGCCTACAGCTGCTTGCTGTTGTTTCAGTACTGAAATATAAAAACGCGAGGCGTACTCCTGTTGTTGTATGTTGAGCGCGAGCAAAAATTAAGCAGATTAAAGTTGTTTGTTGCAAAAACTAGATTAATTTAGAGGGGAAAACACATTTGATATAAATATAACCCAATAGTACCATAGTTTGAGAACCACTGGTCTAAACGATGAAAAAAACATGAACAAAGCTGACGGTTTGAAGTCAGTGTAGAATTTTGCTGAAGTAAAACCTAACCGTCTGTAATACCTATAACAAGACCACCTGTAGAGTCTAATCAAACACACATCGTATTGTGCCAAATAATGCTCTTAGCCTAATCAAAACCGCTGACTTAATATGGTGAACTGGGGTGTAGCAATGTGTATCCACCCTGTCTTTTATATATGCTCTCTAATGGCTCCATAAAAACCAAGATAGCAATTGCTAAATGATGAACCCGAGGATTTGACACTGTATTTAATTCAAAAGAAAAAGAATCATTTCATGGTCTTATATCCACTTGGTCTAAGCAGAATCTGCAATTTTTGAAAAGCATCTCTGCAGGGGAGGAAAGTTGTAATATCTTGACTGATCACAAGCCTTGAATCCCTAAATTAAAAAATCACATCTTTTCTCGCCTAAGAAAAACACAACCAATGCAGAAGCGATGAAATAAAGTATGTGCACATTTTATGAAAGGGAAATCTACCAAGGCCTGTTCACTGTATTCTTGCATTGACCAGCTTTGAACACTAACTGACAGCATCATTTAACAAAGATAAAGGCAATTGGTCATAAAGGGGAAAACATCATTTGACTGGAACAGAGTCGAAGAATGACGTAAGCAGCAGCAGAGGGGCAGAGAGCGGCTCCTGTCTTCCTGACAGTATTAACCGGACTGAGGACGCTTGTTAATGGCTCGTAGATGATAGATGAGATATCGTGTGCGGAAAAATACAGAGGGGGGATGAAATCAGGCCAGCAATATTCATTCCATGATTCATTTTTTCCCCCCTGCTGCCATCCATATTTTGTGTGGAAAGATTGCTCTCTACAAATCATTCATTAGGAGATATCATTTTACAGGAATATATCTATACAGGATGTAATTTTGTTTCGTCCGCAGAGGCTATTCATTAAAAAAATCTTTTAAAATAGATGTCAGCACTTGGTCTCCTGCCAGGGCTGGTAAAAGATTTACTGTTTTAACGTTATTGTTGCTGACTTAAGAAGTTAACTTCTGAATGTCATTGCTGGATTGTGGCTCCAGTCCAAAACTGTGTGTGTGTGTAGAGAGGATTTAAGGGAACCTTATTGTTTCACACACACACAATTACACCTACCTGTGACCAGTGACCTTTATCTTGGCTTCACACAGAGGGAGGGGAGTTTGCTACCAATTATGTGACAATTTTCTTGATCTAATTCTCTGTATTATTATGTGTGAGCATGCGTATGAATCTACACCTTACAGCAATATGAAGAGAGGCGGCTAATGAGCTGACGGGGGAAGTAGGGAGGAGGAGACAGTGTGCTCGTGGCTCGGGTATCGATGAATCACAATTTTCCCCGTGTCCCCCTCTCTCATAAGCAGCTTCAGATTCAAAAACAGGACCAGCATGCAGGCGGAGGGAGGCAAATGGTTTGATTTATTACATGTGACGCTTAGCTCAGGGGTATGTATATATGTAGAGTCACTCAGGTAGCCCCCTCTGCATTCCT
This sequence comes from Labrus mixtus, assembly GCF_963584025.1. Classification (NCBI taxonomy): domain Eukaryota; kingdom Metazoa; phylum Chordata; class Actinopteri; order Labriformes; family Labridae; genus Labrus; species Labrus mixtus. Next base: position 10,014,402 of record NC_083619.1, read on the forward strand.
TACAGCTCCCATCACTGTGTGTGTATATGTGTGTGCTGGTATTCTGCACGGCTGGCATCACCTCAGATACATTGAATCAAGTGCCTCCACCCACAGCAACCATCCACCCCCATACTCATATGTGAAATTAAAGCCTCTGGGACTGAGTTTAAGGCAGCCTCGCTCATTGATTGCAGTCTATTGTAATAGCAATGGAAATATATTCAGATAATTATCAGGCTCATTTAGGTGTGTGGCTTGCTTGTGAACCTGGTGTTGCTTAAAAAGAAAGAGAGAGACTGTGAGATGGGAGAGCAAGACACACAGAGAAATATAGGGAAAGAAATTGAGACTGAGAGAGACAAAAAGAGAGAGGGGACAGAGACAGGAAAAGAGGGAGAGAAACAGAGAGAAAGACAGAAAAGACAAATACAAAGAGACAGAAGAAGAGAGACAGAACGAGAGTGAGGAAAGACTACAGACAGAGAAAGACAGATAAATCAATCCCTAGGAAGACATAAGGACAGACGGAGAGGCAAAGGGAAAGAGACAGAGAGAGAGAGACAGATGGACACAAAGAGAGACATGAAAAGAGACTGAAAGACTGTGAGAGAAACACAGAAAGACAGAGAGATAGAGAAAACGAAAGATACAGGGAGAAAGGAAAAGAGAGACAGAGACAGACACACAGAGATAGTTTCTCTCCTGCTGTAGCTCCAGAGAGTTCCAGAGCTGACAGTAAATTCACTCATCAACTAGCTTCGTTCCAGTGTGAGGTGAAATTATCCAATATTTCACGGTCTGCTCCTTTGAAGGTGGCGTTACTCAGCAAAGCTCAATGTGCTATGAAGCTAGAATGTAACAGCGCCCAAACTCTCAGCATACTTTCATGGGTGGATGGGGAACCTGTCCAACCTGCTGCACCAAGAAATGATGAGAAACTTGTCTTCTTCATTGTCAAAACCTGCAGTAAACTGATCAAGTAAACAAGCAGCTTCATTTCACCCTCCTTTATCTTCCTGTGGTAGGTTTAAAAAAAAAAAAAAAAAAGAAGCGCGGTCATGCTTGTTTTCTGAGGTCAAGATTTATCTGCTCGCAGACATGTGGGAGCTCATTGATCTCATTAACAGTGTGCGTGAAGAATATCATAAAATGATGAGAACTTCATAGGAGGTCAGCTGAGGATCAATATTAAATCTCATTTATAATCCTGCCGAGCAGAGAGGCTCCGCGGGGCTTAGCTGCTTAAAGAAGACGCCGTTTGACAATTCACTTTAATGCTCATATGAATAAATGTAATGGCACACAAGCGCTTTGAGATGATATTTTTTAGTGTCTGTTTGCAGGCACTTTAGTACTGTTTGGTTGTCAACAAATGAACTATAAATACACTGATGGATGATGGAGAGGATCGAGCGAAAAGAAGCTCTCAAACACGCACATGATCAAGCAAAGTAGTGACGTAGAAGCAATAGGAAATTAAAATCAATTCATCAAATGTTTGTTACATCTCCTTGTGTCCTCTGCTATTTTTAAAGAGATTTGGCTGCTCTTATCTCACCATCCCATCTCCTTCTGAGATGCAAGCATCTTCAGATCAGGGATTAAGCTTCTCATTATACATATCACTTAGAGGATTAACCCTTTTCGCACACTCTTATCTCCTCGAGTTATGAATCTGACCGCTGATGGATGTAAAATTGGGTGTGGAGCTTTCGTAAGATTGATTTTGACACTGATTCCAGCGGGCAGCTGTGGATAAAAAAAAATAAATCTCCCAAACTTTGTCTCCTTCTCTCTCTCAGATCTAGGAATGGAACCTCTGAGTTTGTATGTTCCTGAGCCAATTAAGCTGTGAGATTTGTTTGAAGTCTTAGATTGAAAAGAGAGCTTGAGGTTCCAGGCCCTAACAGAGAAGGGAGACCACAGGGGTCCAGGTTCCCAGAGCCTGCATGTGTAATCCAGTCAAACATGCATGCAAATCTCATCTGTGCCCGCACACAATGGCCTGCCTGTATGCAGGAGGGGAGGAAGGGAAGGGAGAGAGAGAGTCAAAGTGAAAGTGTGTGTCCTCTGTGCCAGAGAATAAGCCATGATACTGTTGCAGACAGAGCAGAAGGTACACTGAGGTTCGCAGACTGGTAGGAGGCTTTTATCAGGGCTGATATTTAAACATCTGCATAATTAATCCAATATCTGTGCAGCTCTCTGAGGAGGAAGAAAAACACAGCATCGCCCGTGGAAAAAAAAAGAACATTGTAAATTCTTGGCAGCGCTCTGAGTGCAGCTCTTCTTCTCTGTGGTGTAAAAACAAAAGTTGGCAACCCAGATCTCGGGGGAAATTAAGAATCTTTGTCTTATCCAGCCAATTAAATAAAATACACCTTTTTGTACATGGCTGGAGTTGGCCCCTGGAATCTATTTAAGGCTGTGTATTGGTTAACACTTCTACATGCTGCATGATAAAGCTGTAAATCAGGGGGAGAAGGGGGAGATGTGTTTTTTTCCCAGAGTCAGAAACATAAAGAACTTACTTTCCATCTGTCTCGATCAAATAGATGTTATAGGATTAGACTCTTTGATGTGAAACGTTGAATTGAGTCAGGAGTCCTTTGTTTGTGTCGTCCCCACTTCTTAGATAGCTTCTTTCTCAGCGGTCTTATTGTTATTATTATGATTGTGTGTGTGTTTTTGTATGAATGCCACGCCTCGAACTTTATTACTATCTGATAACGTTACGTGTGTGTGTGTGTGTGTGTGTGTGTGTGTGTGTGTGTGTGTGTGTTTCTATTCTCCCAAGCTAGCACCTCTGCTCTATCGGGACCCCCACAGGCAGACCATAGCTCAGCAGGGGGCCTTCACTCCAATTTGCCATCGTTTGTCACCATTTGTTCGTCCTGACAAACAAAATGTTGGCCCTCGGCCCCCCTCCTGTTTGGCCACGGTCACACATGAGTTCAGCTGCTGTCTCCTTCTCATGCTCTCATTTTAGTAGGATCTCTTGTCTTTTCTCTGAAGAATTCAGCCCCATGCATGTTAGCCGTGGAAGACGTGCGCTTCGAATAGAAAGAAAAAATCTCCATCTAATTACTTTATTTCATCTGACATTAATATTGTATCATGTTACTGTTGCATTATTGATGGTGTGTTTGTCTCCGAGTGTGTGATGTTAATTAAAAGATAAACTGAAGCTGTACCGGTTTGACAGTTTCTTTATCCGGGAGTCAAGAGATTTCTTTTCTCCGAACCACGTCTTCTTGTCTATTGTTGATTCAGCCTCTTTCCTGACTCTTTGTGCACTCAAACATCTCTATTATAGACCCTTACATTTCAAGGTAATTACATAATGCACTGTAAAGGCCGTTTTACGATAAACCCCAGCTGGATAGACGTGCATGCCGGGTTGAGCTCTCATGAATGTTGTAGAGATGTTTCAGGCAGATATGAGCTCCTGCGTACAGCCGTCATGGCAACCTCCTCCCAGAACAGATAGCTGAAGCTGATTTCCTGCCTCATATCACTTTCTTGCATCTCGGCTGGTCCTGCAGAGAAACTCAAACATGTTAAATTGCTCCCTGTCTCCATAAAAACACAGGAAGGTCAGGCAGTTAAGTAGCTTTCTGAGGCTTCCTGGACGAGTTGAGCCTCTCTTTGAATGGCTTGCAAAAGGACGGGCAATAAACTTTAGGTGACTTTACGGTGTTAAAAGCAAGGAGTGATCCAGCTGGGGGGGGGGGGGGGGGGGGGGGGGGGGGGGTTTCATTCTCCACCTCCACTCCTCTGTGAAGCAATAGCCTGAGTGTCTGGATGTTTCTCTAGTCAATGAAAGCCACAGTGACAAATAAGTTGGCTAAGATATAGACAACAGTCTCCCTTGGCATCGAGGCTGCTTCCTTTCAGCCCCACAATGAGGAGCGAACAACAGATGTCTGCTTTAAAGCTGCACAGTTTCTCTTAAGCTCTAATTTTTTTTTGAAGTGAGCCAGAGGCATGTCTCATTTTCGTTCCTTGCATGCCTTTATTCACATCTTGAAGGCTCTCATTACGTGAAATGAAGAGTGTCAGATACGGAGGAAGCTATTAAGGGACAACAGCAAGCACAGTGGTCTGTCGTAATTGGAGAGACTAGTGATAAGATGAGTTTTATATGACCAACTCCAGAGTTTATACTGATCTTGCTTTATACTGATCTTTCCATGTTTGTGGCCCTGGGGGTGTTTTAGTCTCCTGTTGTGATTCATAGACATGTAATGGTGGAACATAAATTCTGTCCTAGGGAAAAAGCACAAATATGTTGGCTTTTGCCTGCAATGGAGAAAATATATTCTGATCATTAAAAGGATTTATGCAAAGAAAACTGCCAGGCTCAAAGGATAAAGTCTGGTGATATTTTACAATTGTTTTATTGTCAACAAATCACACTCATAAAAAGAGAAAGGAAAATAGGAAATCAAAATAAAATATATGTCCAGCTACAGACTAACGGAGGTTACAGTATCTGACGTCTTTGTGTCATAGATAGATCTTCTTTTTTTGGTCAATTAACACATCATTGAGCTCCAATGTTTGACTGGCTAAAATGTTCCATTATTACAATAAACATGGACACTGTAATTTATGTTGAATCAGTTAAACATACTGTCCTGCTTCTGTAAATAGTCTCTGTGGCACTAAATGTGTGTTAATCCAGAGAAAATAATCCGTAATCCAGTTTGAGTCAAATTTGGGCACACTACAGTGACCCAGCTGTTTTGGGTAATTTTTGCCTTATTTTACAGGGAAAGTGTTCAAAATAATAAGACAGTACTGTGAATATTTTACTGAGTGGGAATCAGAAAGAAACCTGTTGTTTTAAGCCTGGCATTTTTTTAGAGATCCGCAGGATTACTTTTGAACAACCAGGCTTTGGGACCATGCAATAAAAAACACTAAGGCCATCTATCACGATTTATGTAATATTTCAGTTTAGACCAAGGATGTAAACACAGCTATTAACAAAGCAAGAGTGACTTCGAATTCGGATTCTAGCATGGTGACCCATTCACATCTTCAGAAAGAACAAACAGACTCAGGGCTGAGAGCGTCAGACATGGAGGGTAATGAACTGTATGTCAATGGATTTGTCACAAAATGTCACTCCACTTTTCTATTTTAATATTAAGGTGTTTTATTTCTAGCTTTGAATGTGTTCTAGTTATTAAAAATAAAGTAGATGAAACTAAAGAACTATTTGATACATCTTTTATGCTTTTCAAAACCAGGATCCTCAAGATGATCACTTATCTCAGAGTGAGCAGTCGTTTGATATGAAAATCCTCCTCTTTGAAATCTGAATTATTGATTTAAACAGCTGCAATAAAACCTCATCAGCAAATTCACTTTAACTGACAGGAACAAGCCGCTGGTTTCGTAACTCCTTGGTTGATTTATGTTTAAGGTTGATTTTATTGGCATTGAGACTCACCCGGGGGGATATAATGTGGAATGATCTCACTTTCTGCACCCTCACCACCCTCCTAAAGGAGACCAGAGAGTGTTTGTGTTAAGGGTTTTGAAGGTCTGTCTTTTCACACCACACTGCTGCCACAATGTCCTCAATCTGATGTAAGTCAATGAAATACTGATACGACAGCATACAGAAACAATTCATCAGAATCAGCACTCATTTTGGAAGATTGTTGTTTAAAGGTAGGATCCTTTAAAAAGAAAATGATTTCAGGTTGGTATACTTGTCAGTAATGAGAATAATAATATATTCCCTTGTTTGTGTCAGTATTGACGGCTCTTTTTCAGGAGAAGTGCAATCAGTGAGTATACTACAAATCACTTCTAAGTCCAATTAACGGAGGTGTTTCTCGCCTTCATTTCATAACCATCCACCATTTTATAATCAAATCACTTTCATCAAGAGCTCATCTAGTTGTTGGAAACTATGTTAATGTCTTAAAATGAGCAAAGGATCCACCAACCTGCCTGCAATCAGCACAGACTTTCATTACTGTATGTTCACAAGTAATGGGACGGCACTGCAGAGGGAAAAAAACAAGGCGATTATACAGTAAGTCAGCACCCGGAAAAATATGCCTCCTAATTAAATCAAGTGAGCCCTTCACTTTGCGAAACTTCCATATCTTGTTTTGATCGCGATGTGACTGCGGGTAACCTGCATGAGACTTTTATGAAAAATTTAAGCTCACTGAATTGGATTAAACTCTTGTCCTCGCTGGATTCATGGGACTGCTTAAATGAAAATCACTCAAGAAAATGTTGTGTGTTTCATAGAGACAGCAGGTCGACTCATCGTGGACCTCTAACTGCAAACTGCAGACATTAGACAGACTTCAAATGGAAGCTTAACCACTGCATTTCAAAAAGGCTTAAAAACAACTTAATTCATTTTGTTTTTCACTTATTTCTGTTCAGGAAAAGAAACATTACATTGGTGCACATTTTATGTTAAATACATCACACATTATAAAGGTTATTAAAGGGCAGTATTCCAGTTTTAATAATGGATGTTTTGTTGTCTACCTGGCTATGAGGACTTTAGAGATCCGTAATGACAATTAGACAGACACAAATTAGGCTGGAAAAAACGTTGCAACCAAAAATATAAATAGCTCATTACTGAAAAAGAGAGATATTGTAAATTCTTTATCATCTTGAATAAAGACCCAAGTTACTTAAAGTCACTGTTGTAACAAATAGTTTGAAGGTATCATATGCCACTTTCAGACTAGATGTTGAGTAGATGTTGCACTTTAGCACCAGTCACTAAGACTAAAACAAACAAACTTTTCTTTGATACCTCCTCTGTTCCTCAGCAATCCGCCCCCAACCCTCCCTGGATGTTGCGACCAAGTGTCGTCATTTGTAGGACTGATCTCCATTTGCAGCCCAAACAAAATTCTGAATTTTACACCACACACAGGCTTTTCTTCTTCGTTTGGAAAGTCTGTTAGTCCTCCTTCAGTTGTACTCTTGCGATGACACTCATCCCTGAGTGGGTCTCTCTTCCACAAAGTGATGGAAGGGATCACGGCTGGTGAAGGAGGGGTTCACATGAAAAAAAACATGTATAAAACATGTGTATTGTATATGTATATGTATATGTATTAAACATGTCCTGTCACAGAGCAGAGAACAACAAACACTTTGTGCAGAAAGTCATTATTCAACATTATATTTTGTTAGGATATATTTGATATCGGCTACATTTGGGTTTAAAATGTCATACATTACCTTTAAGGGGGGCAGTGGCTGCAGCTAAGGGGGTAAAGTGTGGCACCCATACGTAGGTGTTGTGTCTCTCCTCCCAATGTAGAAGTATCCTTTAGCAAGACACTAAATCCAAGATTGCTCTAAATATGTGTTCAAATAGAAAAAATGAAGGAGTTTTTGGTAAAAGCATGTGTCAAATGATACCCATGTTCAACTTAAAATAACCATTTGTGACACAGAATTCAACCTTTCCAAAGTGCCTTCACAGAAAAAGAGGATGCTTGGAGTGGCTCTCCTCTTACAGGTCCTATACTCTTGAAAATGAGCTTGAAACTGCAACCAATGATTTATGTACTTCCAGAAATTTGGAGGACTTACCAAGATAGATGAAAAGTGCTATCAAAACTCAAGCAGAGATGGGTCGGTAGAGCAGGCACCCATGAATGAATACAGATGCAAAGACCTTGATGTAACGCCCGGCTTGTGACTGTGTGGTGCATGTCATCGCCACTCTCTCTTTAGCACATTTCCCTCAGCTATTCTGTGATTTAGGGCAAAGACCAAAAAAGTAATTTAGGACAAATAAACACTTCCAACAAATCCACAAATGGGCTGATGAATTTGTACAGTACTATAATCATTGCTAACTTGAAGAAACAGTAACATCAAATACTGAGACTTCTTAAGTAGTCAGCTAATAACATAATGCATGTTCTTGTATGAATGTTCAAAATAATATTTTACGTTAAAGTTGCCTGCATCAATGTGACTGTAACCTGAAAAGCTCAAGAGAACT
>NC_083619.1:10027397-10084897 GCF_963584025.1 Labrus mixtus
ATTCAAAGATTCAGCAGTGTCATTCTTCTCCATCACTGTGACAACAGGAAGACACTTCTGTGGCTGCGACTTACCTACAGTGCTTCTTAAGTGATAAAAAAAAGTGTGTAATTAATACAGTAAAATAAAAAGAATGCATTAATTTTTAAACCTTAATTGATCACGATTTAATAGTTTTTTTCTGACATCCCTAGTTTGGATGAAATCTTTGACTGGATTAGGATTGTGGGGACCCTTGCTGATTCAGCAGAACCATTTTTGTTGGATTATTATGATCCGAAGAGTAGGGGTGTGGAAATGCAACATTTTCCACATTACTCGTCCCATTGTTAAAGCGAGTACTCGAGTATCATCATTTTTTTTGTTTATTTTTTTTGTTGCAAACAAAAACAGTTTTAATAAGATGATGGTTTTAATTGTGCCTGATTTCAGGGGGTTCTGCAACCCCCCTACTTCCTGTGTACCTGCACAAACTGCAACAATCTCATCATCACACTATCAGCAGCACAACAGAGAATAGCTATTTGAGAAGGTTCAACATCAAAGATGTATTCTTTTTCATATTTGAATTACCGCCAGACATGATTTACACGTAACCATATCTCGTCCTTCAAGTACTGCCATGCCATGCTTTTCTTTTTTTTGCACTGGTCTGGTCAGGACTGGTTTCACCAGCTAGGCTTAATCTGTTAGCTAGCTAGCTCTCACAGGATTAATATTAAGTTCCGATTCTTTTTTTAACCTTATAAGCACACAGGTTATTTACTGGAATAAAATGTAGAATAATGTTGACTATAAAACTATCAGCGATTACAATTATTTTGTAACCGATTATTAATTATTTAACGAGTACTCACCCACATCCCTACCAGAGAGTAAAATGAATCTCCAATTGTTAAGTCAAAAGACAGTAAAAGTCGTGGTTTCTTTTTTGGTGGTCTGACAGATAGCCTCAGGTGGATTTTTTGAACAGGTTAAGGTGGACTATTCCATTTTGAGGGATTGGAGCAGCAGCATCTCTTTAAAAATTTTTTAGTTTCCCTGGCCTCATTTCAGTGTTTGATGTTTGATCAGCTAGTTGTTTCTCTGTGCAACATAGATAAATAAAGTTTTGTACCTAGCTGCTCTTTGATTTGCTTTTTACTTTAAACTATGAACCTTCTGTAAATCGGCACATGTAATATCATTCTAAGGTCTCCGTACTGCAGACTGAGTGAGAAAAAGGATGGATCTAGTCCTATCATAGAATCTAGAAGACAAATAGTTCAATTATGTTGTTAATCTCTTCTGTTGAAATTGAGAATATGGGTCAATGAGCGCCCCCAAAAAAGGCATTCGACCATCTAGTTTTAGCTAAATGTGACCACTTAGATTTGACAAAGTAAAACCCCTAATGATAACTCTTTTCATTAATGACTACTAACTTTAAAGAACACAACAGTTTACTTTTCATTTTCACTTGGATGTGAACAGCTCTTTCACCATGGAAAACTGGAAGCAGTCCAGCACCGAGATAAAACCCTGAATCTCTCTCTTTGCCCCCAGACTCTATGTGAAAGAGTGATGAGAAGATGTGTACAGCTACATCCCACCAATATTTCCTCTCTCTCGCTCCTCTCCTTCATTCTGCGCCCTGTAGCCCTCTGTGAGAAACATCAATATCACTGACAGATGGTTCAAACACAACCAGTGTGAGGAGAAAAAATAACATACAGTCGGCCTACTATTTGTACGATGTGTGTATCCTCATCAAGACTAATCTGAAGCCAAAGAATTTCCCTTTCTGCTTGTGTTGGTGCTAAATGAGGCTCTGATTCCTGAATATTCATCCACTGACGTGACACGCGCGACTGCCTGATATAAACTATTGCAGCGCATTAGAGTCAAAGCCATCTTAACAAATTCACTCTCACCTGTCACATTAACGCCTATGACTCACAATTAATGTTCGGGAAGTGCATGATGCAAGCATAAAGCTCACACATGCCCGCGCACACACATTCAGAGAGGATGTGCAGCTCGGACTAATGAGTAGATTTGATCCTGAACACATCATCATGCACAGACATGTTTTTGTGGCTATTTGTCGGCAGCAGGTACACAAAACAAAGTTGCCTGTGTGACTTGTTGTGGGGAATATGTTGGAGTTTATATGGGCTGCATGATGAATAGCTGGTGTCAGGTGTTACCATGGGGATGATTACTTGAAAGCAGCCAAGGTAGTATAAGCATTTGGGATTTCTAGCTAACCCATCAAATGCTTGGCAGGCCATTTATTTCCAATATACAGGTTGTTTTGGGGCGTTAAGATCCGCCTGTGCATTTCTGTGTGTGTGTGTTTGTGTTTCTTTGTGATACAGACAAAAAGAAGTCATTTCGGTCAAACAGCCTCTTCCTATTTAATTACAAACCAGCACTGACAAATATCAGTGTCAACATCAGCGGTGTCGAGCCCTGTAACAGGGCGAGTCAGAGCGACACACCGACTCAGAGAGAGGAAGTGTTTTTATTCCTTGTCTCTCCTCATCTTTCCAGCGAACTGTGCAGCCCTCCGCATGTAGACAAGAGTCCCTGAAGCCAGCCTTTTCTCGCTCACGGCCTTGTTGCTAACACGCTTCACAGGCCACAACAAAAAGGGGAGCGGGGGGGGGCGGCTCTGAAAACAACCTCTCCAAACTTTGACTGGCAGCACTGCGGTGTGATCCACCCTGATGCTCCACACGGATACTTTGCAGATTTAGAGAGATGGGAGTTAAGCTCAGGATCCACCAATTCCCCCCCTTTGGTCTTCTTTTCTTTTCTTTTTCAATTTGGGGCATCTGCTCTGAGACCACAGCATCACTCACACACCCCCTCCCCACCACGTTTACTCAAAAGCCTAAAGTCTGTCTCTTCCTGCTCTTCTCTATCCCTGGCCTTTCCCCTCCCCTGGTGGGGGATTTGTGATTCAAACTGGGCTGAGGAACCTAAACCCCTCTATCTCATCAGCAAACATACAAATGCATAATCTGCTCATTCTTTCCAGCCCATTCACATGCATGCTAATGATCTCTGCTAGTCCCCTCTTTTCATGAGAGCTCCCTGCTCTGCTGCTTTGAAACACATCCCAGCAGTCACATGTGGTCTTTCAGATGCTGCATCAGGAAGGATTTTGTTTTAGTTTCACGGCGCACAATGGACACTGTCGCGGTTGTTCCTGGATTTTTTTCACCACAAGGCGACATGGCAGCGCTGTCTCTGCTTCCTAGTCAAACACAGACACAACTAAGCTTTGAATGATCAGATCAGCAGCCTGTCAGAGTCATGGGTAACATGTATTCAGTCGTATTATATCAGCTTATGGTTGCCTAGACTTAGATGCAAAGATTGAAACCACTTTCAAGTGAGTGTACAATAAATATGTAGCTAAATCCAATAGCTTTTATCTTAGCTTAGCATAGACAGTGTAAAACGACTAGCCTGAGTCTGTTCAACGGCTCCTCTAAAGCTCAAAAATCCATGTTTTATCTCAATCAAGTATTTCATTAAGATATTACAACTGCTGCTACCTTCACAGTATGTTAAACCATCAACATGAAGCAGGATGAGATTTATTTACTACAGAAAACAAAATCAACACAACATGAAAGTTCCTCAGAGTGACTTTAAGCATTTCTGGTGAAACACAAATTGTCATTTCACTTTGGTTTTTTGTCTCTGCGTGACTTCATAGAGCTGAACTTCTGACGTCAGCTTAGTCTCTGTTCCTGCGGTCTCTGTAACTCAACGCAATCTCTTTCATCAGTCTTTGTTAAAAATGAAAGCTTCTTCTTTAGGTTATGTTTCCATATTCTGAGGAACATTTCCATCCACTGCAACAGACTCTAATAGACAATGAAACCTTTGTAATTTTAATAGACTTAGACAAAGATTACTGTTTGAGCTTACAAAAACTACAACACCAATTAAATCTAACCGTTGCAGAAGTGCTGATACTCCCCAACGCGCTCTTCTATGATTTACATGTCGCTGTTATCCCTCCTGTCTGAAGCATTTGACTCTGTGCTGATGTTATCAGAGACATGTTAAGACTCAGGGAATTGTCTCTTTAGTGGCACCATGACATTTACGCTGTGATTGTGACGGGTAATGCAGAAAAGTTTCATAAACAACAATGTTACATTCAGTATTCCTTTTTGTTTTAATGACCATTCTTATCTGGAGTGGGGAAACAGCCTGTATTATACCGTTCATATTTTGGGGGCTTTTTTTTTTAGCAAAAGGATTTCAGTTTCTGTTTTTTTTAGCAACAAAACTATGAATATGTTGCTTTCATTTCAGCTCTGTTTCTTGGCTGGGACCCGTTGCCGGGCAATCAACTGAGACTCCAGGAAGTTTCTGGTCCCCGCCAAGAAATAATCTGGCACATAACCCTTTATTAAGAGGCAATTTTTATACACTTCTAGATTTGTACGAAGGAGAACAAAATTAGATTTGGACCCTTTTTCTAGTCTTAATGCTAAGCTAGCAGCCAACAGCCACTTTTCTGATTCCCCGGCCCCCTGTCCTTCAAACCAGTTGGATTTACTGACACACATTAATCAATGGCCCAGCCTTCAGAGGCCATTTAATGGATCACACAGTGCAGAGACGGAGCCACTGACGGGCAGAGGTGGGGAGGTATCTGTGAGCACAAAGTGCACTGTCATGCTGATCATCAGACCCACTGAAGGCCTTCGTGAGGTAAAAAGCTATAGGAGGAAAAAGAAGGGGAAAGATAGAGGCATGATTTACCATCACAGGCTTGTTTGTGTACATGTTTTGTTTGTGTGTGTGTGTGTGTGTGTGTGTGTGTGTGTGTAAGTTGTTTGTGTGTTTTTAATTAAATGTGAAGAAATCATTTGAGGGGAAAATTGAGTGTTTCTATAATGAGAGGTTTTTGAATCTCCCCATTTATATTGTTCATTAGACGTGGTGCTGCAGCAAATAGCACCGTTGCGTTCAGTGCTGCAGCTCGCTGAAACGTTTAGATATGATGCTTGAAGACCAGGGTACGGGAGTGACGGATTATCTTTAACAAGATTACAATAATCGGGTTACAAGAAATGGAAAATGTAATCCATTAATTTGGATTAAATAAAAAAGAATAAGGTCTCATAAAGTGTGGCTTCATTCTGAATTATAGATTTAGTGTCAAATCAGAGGAAAGCTGAGAAATCGTAAACCCCTTTTGAAGGTTTTATCGATGATTAATTAGTGTCTATGAATTTCTTTGTGAGTAATCGATTACACATCCAAATACATCTTAATCTCCAGCTGCAGTAGTTCAGGTTGTCAACAAGTCAGCCTGTTTTTTAACATCTCTCTGCTTCTTGTATAAACTATAACATATTGTGATTATTAATGAAAATGGCCTCTTTCAGATTTATACAAACAAAATATAAGAGATTATGAAGTCATTTTAAAAAGGAATATTTAAATGTTCTAGCTGTCGAAGTGGAAGCTGGTTCAATAAGAATATAACATGAAGAAGACAAAAGCTTTCCCCTGACTGCCATATATTTAATGCACCATAAAACATGTTATGTTTCTGCAGCTATCTTCTTTGAATGCACTGCACCATGACGCTCTGCTGTACACATTCCAGAAGATTCAATTAAAATACAGCCCATTTGACATGAAAATCACTGTTGAAAAGACTTTGATTTCCATTTGTGCTTGCGGTGCAGAGATGCAGAAATTCCTTCACATCAAGGGCACGGCGTTTTTTTAAAAAAGCCCTGATATTTTTTGTGTGTCTCTCCTCACAGTTTGGGCTTAGTGCTGCATGCCGCTTCAATATATAAGGAGGGTAGTTTTCCATTGATGAGCGGGTGCAGGCAGCTTCAGCAGCAGCAGCAGCAGCAGCAGCAAATCACTACTCTGTTAAAAGGCCCTGATGCGTAGCAAACTCTCCTGCCAAGCCTCTTCGCTCCAAATCTGCCTGCTTGCAGACCCCCTGTAATTGGAGGCATTAAACTTGCTTTGGACAGGATGGCAAATGAGAGCTTTGAGCTTTGGAGGAGAACACACTGGTGCATCCAGAAGGGGTATACAAGGAGGAGCAGCTAAATCTGGCAAATCACTACCAGTCCAGCAGATCTGTGTTTGAGTGGGCGTTGTAGAGTGTACAGTTCTACATCTGAATGTGTGTTTGCAGAGACTTTATGTGTCCTCTTTTTTTCTGTGTCCTGTCTCGGCTGGTGTTAATGTGTGATTATGTTCGTCCAGTTTAACAGCAGAGCTGCTGTTAATCTTGCAGTAATCGTGGGGATCACTGGGCTGATGATGCAGGGATTTGACGTTGAACCGCAGACTGTCCGGTCAGTGATGAGCAACCAGCAGCCATGAAATAAAACCTGTCTGTCATCCTGCCATCACTTCCTCAGCTTTCCCTCCACAAGGCACGCTCATTAAAATCTCTGTGAGGAGCTGTCGCCGCCGACTTCTCATCACCCTAATAGTCAGTAATACGATAATGAGATATTTTCCTTTAGGTTTGCTGCCATTTTGCATCATCTTTGAGTTGCAGCCGGTGGAAAAATATGTCACCCAGCTCTGCCGGGATGTGCGGCGAGCCTGAGTTAAAGCGGCCTGCAAAGGCTGGAAAAGCATCAAATGCCTAATGGTAAACAGGATGTGAAATCTCACTTTTGACATTATGTCAGATCTCAATGAAAATACCAAGCAAACACATTTTTAAAAAAGTCTCTTTCTGTGTTTCAGAGCTCATTAAAAAAAGCTGGAACCTCAACCTACAGCTTTTCACTGGACTTCTTCCTCAGCAGCCTTGCATGCATATTATTCATCTCCAAGGTCAAGCATGTCTTCACATCTTTTCTTTCTATGAACGGTAAAAGCAGCGACACCACTACACAGCATGTACCTGCGATCTAGCTACAAAGCTTTGACACAGATGATAAATGTTGTGCTTCCAAAGTCACTGAGGGGAGTAACACTCAGCCTCACATCGTCTGCGTATAAACACATTTCGATTTACTTCTGAAGGCCTTCATGATGACCTGCTGTGTGCACATCCTGTGGGAGCAGCAGAGATGATTAGAGGACATGCAGAGAACACAACAGAACCAGTGCTCCCTTTGGTAGCCGATCATACTGCCGTTGTCTGAGCAGAGAATCCAAAAAAACACGGGGAAGTATGAACTCCCTGGAGCTCCAATAGACGAGCAACCGCTGTGTCAATAAAAACAGAAGGTGACAGCTTCACTCATGTGCTCCGGTTAGGGAGAGAGACCCAGTTTGTCTCCTGGCTGGCAGATTAAAGCCAAACAACACTGACTCTTGGTGTGAAGCCAGATTATCTTCCTTGAAGCTTCTCCAGCAGAGACGCTTCAAGAAATCCCCGGAATAGTCCTTTGGTCTCGCTAATTGGTGAGCCGCGTGGACCATGCTTTGATTAACCTTAAATCTTAATGAATTCAATCCGGAGCTGCTGCGATATTCCAAACTGAGGAGGTGAAACCCACTTGCTATTCCCTCTTTTCATGCGCGGATAAGAGAAACCTGAAACTCCAGCCTTGGTGAACCCGCCGAGAAATCAAAGAGAATACCAGAGATCTGTTTAATAATTTATTTGCATATGATTATCGTAAAAATACTGAAAGAGAAATACTTATTTTCGTTTCTGGTTTTCTGGCATTTTTTTTTCTTTTTTTACAACCTAATACACCCTTAATTGCACAGGAAAACGTCTGCCCGAACAGACACACATTTTCTTCTTTCAATGTCACATTTAGTTTCAGATATGTAATGACCACTAAACTGGAATTTCTTCATTTGTTCGCTCCTCCACACCAAACAAGCATATAAACGAGGGTCATAGAGAGGCCACAGTCAGGTCAGATTGCAGTGAATGCTGAGCTGACTGCTCTAATAGAAATATAGTATTTACAGGCAGTTGTTGTAGATTACTGCTCTGACAGCTGGCGTGCTGGAATAAACACAGATCAGGAGAAATGAACCAAAGAGTGAATTTGTTCTACATCAATGTTTTCCAGGTCAGTATTAAGGTTGCGAACTTGTAATCTAGACAGTGACCTTTTATTTCCCACTGATCTGCGACACATTTACACTACAGCACTACCACTGGCGCGTTTCATTTGAAGAACACTTGCTCTCCACTAAGTCCCTTCAGTGTTTAGGAAGGTAACTATTCTGTCATTGCAGAAAATTTCCTCCTTACTCCACTCATTCATGTCTGTCTGGTTTGTTAATGTGTGGGGGGAAAAAAAACAAGCAGAGTAATAAAAAAGTTAAGCCCTGGTGCTCGTAAAAAACACTCACAAAAAAACACTTCTTTGCAATAATAAGGTAATAACTTAGCATTCAAAAACAATGCGTATATGAATCAAACAAGGTTAAGAAAAACCAGGACTTTAAAGTCCGTACAGCTAAATGCCACCAAAGCAAACAGCAAACGTGGAACTTATTTGTACTTTTCTCGTGAATAAGTTTCCACTTTGGCATGCACATGACGTGTCCCGCACAGTGTCAGTTCCATCTCGGCTCTGAAGGGGAGACGTTGTGAAGACTCGGACGCTTTGTACACATTTGTAACAAGTTTGTCTCCCAGTACATGTGGAAGACAGTATTTAAGAGGAAGCAGATGAAAGGTGGGTTTTTTTTCTTTTTCTTATTCCTTAAAATTAACAAAATAACAGAAGAGAGTTGGTTGGGTTTAAAAGAATCAAAGGGAAAAGATCAACTGGGTTGAAGATGTACAGGAAGGTTTGGAGTTGTCTTTAAAAGTTTGTTTCAAGCTTTGTCTTGGCACTGAGTCCTCAATCTGAGGGCGGGTGGGCGGGGGAGGGGGGGGGGGGAGAAGACTGATTCCCAACCAGCAGAAAACACATGCAGACATGCAAACACAACCTGAGAAGGGGCAATAGGAAGTTTGGTTTATGTCAATAGTCACAAATCCACAAGTGTCAAGTAGTGAACACACACACTGCAATGGAAAGTCTTTTGAAACGCACATTAAATCTCCAGTTGGAAAAGAAATCTCCAACACGGTCCTCGTTCTGTCTCCTCCATCTTTAATCTTCTTTTTATGTTACATCAGGCTCTTGGCGTCAGAGTTTTTCAGGTAGTTTTTTTTCCGCTCTGTATCCTCGGCTCATACACGGATGGGGAGAGTTTGGCTCATCTGTTGCCGAACGATTTCCTGACTGCTGTCCGGACTCTTCCTGTTGTGTCCTGGCAGGGTCCCCCCGAGCCGCAGCAAATCCCTGCCAACACAAAGCAGCCTCACGGGTCAGCAGCAGGTTCACAGCCACTTTAAACAAAAGATACAGCTCATTATTACTTTGCTAAGTGCTCTCATTGAAGGTGGATAAAGGTCTAATCCATCTTTGCGTCGATGTAGCTACATTCTGCAGAGTATTTGCACCTTAGACCTTGTGGATATAAACAATAAAACAGAGGAGAGTGAAAATGTGCTGATCGAGAGCTTCATCTGCGATAAATAAAGTCCGACTGAAATGCCGAGCCAAATCTATTCATCACATCTCCAGTTTTAATAAAAGTTCAACATATTTCTCAGCTATCTTGGAAAAAGCGCCAGTGTCCTTTGTTCCTCGGCCAGTGTCCTTGATTTTAAGGCCCTTGTGGCTGAAGATACTCTACAGATAGCGCTGCATCTCATATCCTCTCCCTCCTTTTCTTATCTGCCCCAACATCAACGAGCAGTCAATGGCAGGTGAGGGGGAGACAGAGACGCAAACGCAGGGGGGACGCTCCCTGAATCGTGCTCTGACAACATGAACCTTTTCTTTCTTCTCCTGCTCTGTCCATCGCTCTTACTGTTGAATACAGACGAGGCCGTGGATTTATCACTGCCATGTAATCTGCTCCGAAGCAAAACATACACACATAAGCATCAAACACACAAATATTCCCTTCCTATTGGCCCATTCAAGCATTGGGCAACTCTTCCCTGATGCATTAAAAAGCTCATTAGCAACCTAATTAAACACATTCCTCTCTTTTAGCTTCTCCTCAATCTCCCTTATTACTCACACTTCATCACCTCCTGCTTTTCCACATCAGCAGCTCTGGCTGCTGTCTGTCCTATCACCTACATTCCAGCATCCAGCCAAGTATAGGGGGAATTAAACCGAGGTCAGCCATTACATTTCCACACACAATTAGCTTCACTGAGCCCGAATCCTGGCATAGGAGTCGCCCTTGGGGCTCCGTGTTAGAGTGGAACTCTGAGCCAAGGAGCTGGCACCAGACCTGGATATTGTATGTATGAATTCAGCCTTTTGTGAAACAGGAAGCCATCACAGAGTTGAGGATGTGCGCTTAATTCATAATACATCACTACAGAGCTAAGGATCCAGCACTAATCATATTGTTGACTAGATGCCAGGCGAACAAAACTCAGAACAAACATGTCAGTGAAAGTATCTGAAACACTCAGAGTCACTGCGCACAAAACAAAGTTAAAAAACAATCCTCCGCTTGAGGACGTCTACCTATGAATAAGTCAACTCCTTCACTTCCAAGGGGGAAAACAGGCAGATGTCTGACTGGAAAACAAAAAAAAAGACTCAAGTCAAAGAAAAATCCTCCAAAATCAACTAAAAGCAAAAACAATACGAACATAGCAAACATGGACCTTGTGTCTTTTTAAAAAAAAAAGCCCAGCCCGTTATTTTTTACACCGACATCTTACTCTAACAAACTAAGACACACAACTCCTCTCGGCTTCGCACCACGAGTGGTCTTCATCCTTCACTTCACAGCCGTCATGTGCAATATAGAGCACCATCTCACACGAGGTGAAAAGGAGGGAATTGCATCATCCTTCTTTGTGTTAAAAGTATCCTGCTGTTATTGTAGAAAAACCTCAAAAGCACTTGGTGCTTATATGAAAAGCCCAGCAGCGGGATAATGCAACTATACTTTCAACAAAGGTCAGCTACAGTAGCAGCCGGACTGCAAGAAAACAGCAAACTTTTGACAAAAGTTCCTGTAAATTTGTTATGAACTATCAAAGCAATTCTACTATGAGCTTCCGCTTTTACCATGTAAGCTCTGGTTGCTGTTGTGTGCTGAGCTTTCTCACTTTTGTCCCTCTAAATATCCTTTAAATCCAGGAAGAGGTTTTATTGCTGCTGCTATTTAAAAAGTAAATTCAGCAAGTTTGTCTGAAGAGTTTCTCAATCTCTGAGTAATTTGCCAAGTTGGCAACAAAGAAGTGCTTTTCTCTTTTAAAAAAAGAACTGAGATGAAGCATTTTCAAAAGGAAACAGTTTCTATTCAAAGTGAAAAACTTTTATGTAAGAAGAAACTCAACATTGAAACAAATATTACTTCAAGTGTAAGTGGCTTCCTCAGTTCCAGCGGAGAGACGTACCCTGAGTAGGAACTGGTCACCACCTTCAGACTGGCAGCGTTACGGAGCAACTTGTCCAGGGTGCTCACGATGCGGGAGAACTTGGGCCTCAGGTTTCTCTCCTTCATCCAGCACTCCAGCATTAGCTGGTGCAGCACCATTGGACAGTCCATGGGCGGAGGCAGCCGGTAGTCCTGCTCCACTGCCGTCATCACCTGCGAGACAGGACACCAAGTTCAGATCTATCTAACCATCCATCAATTAACAGAATAAAAAGGCTAAAAACAGTCTGAAGAGGTCTCTGTCATGCCTAAATTGACACAGTGGGGCTTCTTGCTAACATGTATATGCTAACATGCTAAAGTGTGTGTTAGGCCTGAACCTGCTGTATGTAGGTGGGTCACAAATAGTCACTGACTAATAGATAAATAAAAAAATGACCATATTGTGGTGCTTATAAATGAAACAGCGATAACTGAGGTTAGCATTTCTGTGCAAGATATCAACCCAGACTATGTCACAAAGACGGATTAAATCATGTTTCATGTGGTGCCTCTACACAGTGTTAACTTTAGCCTCTGACTCATCTGTATTTTGCTCACTGTGTTTGGCCTTTGTTAGTGCGGTGAGAGAATAATCCTTAGTTACTGTGTTTATTATGTCCCACTTGAGAAAGTGTCTCAGCTCAGGCTGCCACACACTCCAATCTTCTCTTCAGCATCTTTACAAAACTATAAAAACAATTTTTCTCAAGGATTCTCAAAGTTGCTCCTTCAAAACTGCCGTGATTGATGGGAGAAACAATAAGTGGAGGATGAAAATGTTGGCTCATTGATTTGATTTCGCCTAGCAACTGCTTTCCCCTCCGTAAGCTCTGTATGGGTTTTAAACTCCCCACAACAATAAAAAATTGCCATTTGGGAACAATACAACATTTCTGCTGCACTCCTCTCCTCCTGCTGCTTGTCCTTTGATTTTTATGTCGCACTCCTAGCCGGCGAGCACCTCTGTTTATATCTCGCATTTGTTGACTCTGTTGCTTATTGAGCGATGACTGAGGCACAAAAGGCTATTGGGAACAAAAGAGGGCCTTGACTTTGAAGCTTTCATTACTGGATGTGGGTTTTGTTATGAAAGTTATACATACATTACTGGCATTTTCATTCTGACTCCTTTTTTTTTTTTTTTTTTTTTTGCTTTATTACTTTCAGCTTTTACAGGACGCTTTTTTGAAGCACAATACAGAGCAGATATTCCGGTGGGAATAAAGTGGAGGTGTACACATTGCTTCAGTGCTTTTGTTTAGGACAGAGGAACCAAGAGGTTTCTTTGCTGCAAGCCCGCTGTTGTAGTTGTGATGTCTGTGAGGTGCAGATAGCCTACAGGTAACAGCGCCTGAAAAAAATAAATAAAAAGCCTTTTTCCTGTGTATTCCTTTGTTAGCGCGAGGAGTTTGGCTTTGCAGTATGGATTTGCAGTGGGAGGGAAGGCTGTAAATAAGGAGGTAAAAAGTAGAACACAGCTGCAAAAGCATCTGCAATGAGGAGATAAAAACAGCAGGTCCAACATGTCACACTGGAAATCAAAGCCACAACTGCTCAAAAGAAACTCTCTGCCGGCGCCCTAACTTTAGTGCCTTTCACGTCTGCACTGCACTACTGAACATTTCCGGACATTGTCCTGGTGGGCTGAATGTCTGAAAACAAAAGTCTCCATCTGTTCACCCAGAATTCATGCAGATATTCTTATGCCAGCATCCGAGTGTATTTACATGAAGTGGGGTTAAGACAGTGTGTGAAAGCAGTAGGCAATAGTCTGGAACATTCACAGTCAAGGAAGCTGACACAAAAGTGCAAAAAAAAAAAAAAAAAAAAAATGCAGTTCCTTGAGTTTCCAGTTTGGGCTTGCTCCAAAATCCCCTTTGGGTCCCATGTTAAAATGCTTATTTTTTACAGAAGAAGTAAACATGTTTAGCTTGGTTAAAAGGTCTCTAAAGCTCATTTATTTATTGGTAAAAACTGTATAATAACTCATCAAGCAAGATAGGTGTGTCATTCCACCTCCACCTCTCCATTAGTCCAAAGTTACTGGAGTTCATGATTTCCAATATGGCGACAACCATCATTGGGTTCATGATGCCTATTCAGAAACCAACGGTTGACGTCACTGAGACGACGCCCATGTTTCATATTCTTTGGGTCTCGCTAGGGGCCCCACTTCAACAAAATTCTAAGTATCTGAGATTCAGCGAGGTGTTTTTTTTTTTTAATGAGCTTCATGTCCTGAAACGATCCAGCGGGATAAACGGGGTTATAGACACAAAACTCCCAGAGGGATCATTCAGCCTGTACAGAGGTGTGTTTGTAACATGTAAAGCTCACTCACATCCTGGTTGCTCATGTCCCAATATGGCCGCTCCCCATAGGACACCACCTCCCACATGACGATGCCGTAGCTCCACACATCGCTGGCGGAGGTGAACTTTCTGAAGGCGATGGCTTCTGGCGCTGTCCACCGGATGGGAATTTTCCCTCCCTGCTCACACACACAAGTGGTATCAGCTACAGTCACACTACAGTCTCATGACAGCAAACACAGACATGCAGAAGCTAATGCAAATTTCACACAAGGCTTTGCACACTAACGCAAATATTGGCACACATGAACAGTGTCACATGCTTCCATATGTACATGTGAGGCAAGTGACGGGGGGCAAATTAAGGCACTCAATTAGAAATGTACACAGACATACAGTCAACACACAAACACACACACGGGATACTGACCAGGGAGCTGGTGTAAGTGGGGTCAGCAGACGTGTCGTCCAGGAAGCGTGACAAACCGAAGTCTGAGACCTTGCACACCAAGTTGCTGTTGACCAGAATGTTCCGGGCGGCGAGGTCTCGGTGGACGTAGTTCATATCTGACAGGTACTTCATCCCCGAGGCGATGCCACGCAGCATCCCGACCAGCTGTGTCATCGTGAAGCGCCCGTCGTTCAGCTACAGAAACACAGCAGCCAGAGATAGAGCAGAGAGGGATGGGGAGGAGGGGAAGAGGAGGTTAATGAGGGAGGCGAGGGAAGCGAGAGAATGAGAAATGAGAAAAGAAGACGGGTTGAAATACGGGGAAGGAGACGATAGGGAAGAGTAAAGAGAGGAGATGAGGAGAAAATACCAAAGAGTCGATCAGTCACTGAGGCCACATAAACATGACATCTGTCATCATGCTCCTGACAGTCACTGACAGCCGACCTTTTCACACATGCTGTCCAATTAGCTGATTAATTAGAGTCTTTACTGTCGTACTAAAACCATTAATGCTCAATGCTGGCTGCAACACAACAACAAGGAGGGAGCTGCAACAATCACAATCAGGCAACTGAAGGGATTTCACTTTCTTTTCCAAACTAGTCCAAATAATTATTTTTATAGAGCTCTTTTTAAAAAAACAAGTTACACCGTGCTTCTCAAAGACATCAAATTACAAAAGGCAGGTCAAAAAAACATCAGCAATTTCTATACAGCTGCATAAAATAGGGTAGTAATCATTTTTATAAGCATAAAATATGACAAAAAAAAACCTAAATATCAAAATGTATGTAAAAAGAAGGTTCTTTTTAGAAGGTGAAACTTGCTGACTTTGCTCACCTAATCCTGATAAACACAGCTTTGTTTGCAGGTTTTTTTTGCTGCTCGACATTAAAGCAAAAATCATCCTGGAATTATAAATGCGTGTTGCTCAAAGCCTTTTTTAGTTGCTAATTTAAAAGACCTTCATTTGCAGATTTCTGCCCTTTCTTATTAACATTTGAGAAGCATGAAACAAAATCAGAGATCAGGGTTTCAGGGTTTAATTTAAGATTCTCCACGTTTACAAAGCGTGACATGGGGGGATGAACAGGAGACGCTTCTAAATCAGGACTCCAGCCTGTGAAGCCTTGTGAAACCTCACGTGTGTGGATTGCCACCAATCCATCGCAAGTCAATACACAATTACCCATTATCAAAAACGAGAAATTCTGCAAATCTGAAGAGGCTGATTCTACCCTGTGAGCTTTTCTCTCATGACCTGAATATTAAGTAGAGTTTTGAACGGGGGAAAAAGAAAACAATTTCGACATAATCAATCCCGTCTTTGACTCCAGAAAGAGACGGCAAAGAACACAAGACGTGACATGACAAAACCATAAACATCCTGCTTTGTAGTCTGCACACTTCACTGAAGTCTGACAGCAAAGCACGCTGGGATGGATGGATGTGTAAACAGCCATGATTCATAGCAGGCGCTCAAAGCCACAGCCGAGTGTATGCATGAATGTGTGTGTGAGTGTGACTTTTTTCTGTATATCTGCATCTACATATGTTATGTGCATGCATGCATGTGTGTGTGTGTGTGTGTATATCCAGGAGATGATTTACAAAGTCTCATGAGACACACATTGAAAGTTTGTTCAGCGGGCGTGTGTGTTGTTAACTCTTTGGTTTCTTCGTTAGAGAAGAACTCAGAGTTCCTCTGAGTCACAGGCCGGGTGACACCAGGGGGAGCGAGGGTGAGGACAGCACAGGCCGCGGAGACGTTTGTGTTATTATGGGACAGCTGAGTGAGAGGAGGAGGGTGAGAAGGAGGAAGAGGGTCAGGCTGTGCTCAGTGATTAAGAACTGTGGCTAATGATTGATTAATCACTCCATGGCTGAATTGTCCGCTGTGTCAAATGTCAAGAAAATTGTAAATATTGTCCATTACAGTGTCCAAGATCCCACATCCATGTTTCCACCAGAGGAAAAAAAAATTGGTAATAACTTAATTAATGCTTCATCATTTCAGTCCGTTTTTAAAAGCTGACAATTATTTTGCTTTCAGCTCCGCGGTTGTGACAATTTTCTGCCTCTCTTCTGACAGTAAACTGTTGGTTGGACAAAACAAGCTATTTGGAGATGCCACCTGGGGCTTTTCACTATTTTCCTGACATCAGATAAACAAGGTGATTAAGGGATTTTTGAGAAAATAATTGTCACATTAATCGATGAAGATGTTATCAAAGCTATTTCAAACTGCTTTCTTTACCTGAGAACAATATAGAGCTGAAACACTTTGACTGATAAAACAGTCAATAAACATGTTTCACAGGATGACTGCAGCGAAAGAGAAGTCCGTCCAATACATCAATGATGAATTGATTGTACAAAATATTGCTCAATTATTTTGATTCTTATTGGTGTCTCATTACTCCAGTTCTTTCAAGACACAAAGACACAAAATGTAACATATTTACAACATATTTAAGAATGTAGCATGATTAAAAAAAATGTTCCTTCATTTGAGATGTCGCCAAGAGCTCACACTATGAGGATTATTAAAGCGGCAGGGCTGAAATCGATTTCATTTCATTTTCAAATAACCTGTTTTTTTTCTTCAGGTTTGTAATTGAAACTTAATCTTTTTGGGATATTTAAAAAAAAAAAGTTAATTACAATTTCCAAGTTCATAGAACAAAGATATTTAATCTACATATAAATGAAGCCAAGAGAAAAGGAGGACCTTTACATTTAGACAATTATTTTCTTCATCCTTCTATGATAAATGACAAAAACAATTCTATTCATTTATTTCCAGTCAAAAATATTTTCGATTAGATGTCAAATTCTTTAAGCCCTTAAAGAAGACAGGAGCGGACCATCATTGTCATTATCGATACGTTTGGTTAATTTTTCTGTTTTGTGGCACAAGTCCGAGTGGAATTATGTCCTGATCCCCAGAAAATAACGTCAGATGTTGTTTTTTTCTTACTGAACAATAAGTAGGGGCGTTTACTTTTAAATATTAACCAACCACACTTCAGCCCAACCTCTTTCAATAAATCCTGGTAAATCTGTTTTGTCCTCTCTGCTCTGTCAGTCATTGCGACCCTCCTCCCCCCTCCTGTCACCTTCAATCCATTCCTTCAGTGTCAGGGTTAAGTTCCTCAGATGTCCTTTCCTGCTCTCGGCCTCACTACCTCTTTAAATACATGAAGACTTCACCATGGGGGTGTTAGTGCCAAGGACAATACACAATTCACACACTTTTCTTAACTTGTAAAATAATGTTTTGTTCTTTTTTAATTAAGTCTCTCAGAGTGGAAGTAGATCGAGGCAGTTCATCACACATTAGTGAAAACTGTGTCAGCAAATGTTTGGTACTCTGTGCCTGAAAAACAGGTAGAAAAAAACATCAGAAGTCTTTTTTTTACTGATTTTGTAAATTCAGATCTAATTTGTCTGAGTGAGTTTTTTTTCTGTGTAATTGTTAAACTATTTGGAAATGGAGAGATTTTGTGTCTATAGAGACAGGCAACATGCAGCACTAGATCATAAGAATATGAAACAAAAGGCCACAGACCGACGTGAAACATTATTCTCGCATGAACACACTAAACACAGAGATAGAAAAACAAGCCTGCTCCTCTCACCGATAACACAAAATGTCTCAACTTCCAAACAACCAGCTACATGTTGCTCAAAGGTAAAAACCAGCAGAAAGCATTAAGTAACCTCATCCAGCAGAACAGTTACAGTAAGTGGACTTCCTCACAGTGCAGCCATGCAAGAAAACAGGTTTATTGGATGTAAATGACATGTAATGGCCCCCACGCAGCTATAAATGTACTGTGTGACACCTCATTTCTCACCTGCCTTTGTTCAGCAGTTTGTGTAGGTGGAAGAGGTCTGTAACAAACCCTGATCAGTAATGTATTCTGCAGTTGTACAAGGCTCTCTAATACAGTGCTGCAAACGTATCCAAAGGTCTCCTGTGTGACAGTTTTCCACCAGGAGTTTGAGCGTTGCAAAGCCTGTCAGCATCAGTCAGTCACGTCAGGCAGAGACACTATGCCTGTCTGCAGGCGTTATATTGCACATTTAATCTCTATCACTCAGCAACCGAGCGCCTCGGGGTGTTTTACAGAGAGTAAAACATTCCGATAACCCAGAGGTGTCGTGAATGACTGTCTGTGTGTGTGTGTTCATCTCGGCTTTGATACAAACAGAAAGTAATCTTCTCTGTCAGAGGTGTCGCGGCACACGCCTCTCACCAAGCTTACCCTGAGGAAAGAATCCAGCGCTCCGTTCTCCATGAACTCGGTGATGATGAGGACCGGGCAGCTCCTCGTCAGGACGCCCTCCAGCCGGATCACGTTGGGGTGGTCGAACTGGCCCATGATGGAGGCCTCAGCCAGGAAGTCCCGCCTCTGTCGCTCGGTGTAGCCGGCTTTCAGCGTCTTGATCGCCACGACCATCTCTCTGCGGCTGGCCTGTTTGAGACGTCCTCGGCAAACCTCGCCAAACTCGCCTGGTTCGAGAAAATAAGGTTCGGGGAGAGGTACGGGGAGGAGGGGGTGAGGGTGATGGGGGAGAGGAGGTTCGAGTGAGAGGAGGGGTGGAGGGAAAGTGCAAGGAGAGGGAACGTTACTGGTCGGGAGTGAAGGAACTGATTTGAGAGAGTCGAGGGTCGGCTTTAGCTGCGGGGAAGGACTCGAGAAGAGACGTGGGAAAAGGGACGGGCTATCACAGGTCAAAGATATTGGGGAGAGAGGGAGTGGCAGGTATCGATCGAGTGTGCAACCTGGGAGCAGTGTAAGGAGACAGAGGATGGGCAAGGAGTTTGGGGGGTCTGCATGTGGTGCCTGAGTGTTCACAAGGAAGAAAGAGAGAGAAAGAAAAAAAAGAGACAGGGAGGATTGGGCGAACAGGACCACACTGTCATTTGAAGGTGAAGTTAGGACACGACATGCTGCTGGAGAGAAAGATAGAAAAAAAAGAACAGACTCAAAGGGGGATTTGAGCGAGAAGATTTTCGCTTCAATCCCTCCCACTGGCAGCTCTCGTGCACACTCTGAGTCCTAAAGAGGGACTCTCTTACAGAACAGACCTCGGGGCGTGATGGCACACTCCTGTTCGAATAAATGATTAATAATCCAGAATCTTTCTCCATCCGTGTGGACAAAAAAAAACCCAGCGCTGTTTACCTGCACCGATGACTTCTTCTATTTTCACGCAGGAGATGTCGATCTCTTTGGCAAACTCGTGCACAGCGTCGTTTGGGTCTTCGTAGGTGAAAGGGTCGATGTACACTTTGACACCTGGAGAAACTGAGAGAGAAAACATTCATCAGCATGTAGCCATAGCTGCCTGGCTAATATGGCTTAAAACAACTTGAAATGCTACTATTCATATCATATATTAAATATTTATTATAAAACATTTGTTCAATTTGAGCCAGAATAATTAAATACATAGTTTGACATGTTTGGGAAATATGCTTACTGTCAATACTAGTTAGCTTAGCTTAGCATAAGGACTGTAAGCAGGAGGAAACAGCTAGCACAACTCACAGCTTTTTTCGTCTTTTTTTTCCCCATGCTGAAGGAAAAATTGTATTTTGTCATTTCTTGTTTGTGCTTGAATGGGACGGGGGCGATGTTTTGGACAATTTCATGGCTGGGCGCAGTTATTTCCTTGAAGTTCCTCTGGTTGCCTAGCAACCTCACAGTGATAACATGACCTTGTTTTCTCATGAGTCCAACAGACAAGATAAAGCATGTTTATTCTAAGAATCAGAGGCTCTTATTGTAGTATTTATCAAATGCTTGAAAAAGCCGGACTAACTGGTTCCACGTATCTAGGCTATGCTAAGCTAAGCTAAATCCCTTTTTATAATTAACAGACACGAGAAAGGCATTTATCTTCTCTCAGCAAGAGAATAAATTAAGGGAATTTCCCAAAATGAAAAGTGATCTCACAGAAAGTCTGAGTACATTTATTGCTACATGGAGGAAGGATAGTGTGTTTACTTCTGATCTAAAAACTTGTGATCTGTTTGAGCTTTATTCATTTATTTCTTACTTAACTAATTCAATGATCAGGTACATTCCTTATTAATTAACAGAAGACATAGACAGTAAGTGAGCCGGACTATAGCGTGAGGCTGATTTGAATGTATGATTTCTTGGTAAAGTTCACATACAAAGGGTACTATCATGCCAAACAAGATACAGACAGCATGGTCTGGGTTTCCTCTGTGCTAATAGGGAAATGGTCCTGCTTCAATCAGGTGATTGGATAATTGATTAAATCAGGTGGATAACTGCACTGGCATGACCAAAGGAACACAGGAGAGACAGTTCTCAGGCTGAGCACACAAACTTACTGTATTGCTGCAGTTTCTCAGTGTACTCCAGCTCTGAGCCGCTGCGCTGCTTCCTGTAAACAAGCAGCATATAAACAGAGTCACATTCAAAGAATCATCCTCGACATTTTCACGTAGAACGAAGAAACATCTGACTGGACTATAAGATGAAACCTCTGGAAGAAACTCAGAGGACCCGTTTCTTTTTTTTTTTCTCCTGCAGAGCTTCTTTTTGAAGCTAAGATGTTAGTATGCACCCTTTGGAAGCACTTTAAAATTTAATGAGCCTCTTTGTTCAGGCTCTAACTAACAAAATGAAACATGTACTTCAGCCTGTCAGCAATAAATATCAAACACTTACTTAAGGCAGACAACAGCAATAACCACCATGGCTACAATGACCACCAGACCTGCAGAGGCCGAGCCGACGATGAGAGGCAGCTGGTCCTGCACCGACTTCTGAGGGTCACCTGGACCACATAACATGCAGACACACATGAGTAAATAACACCAGAAACACCAGCTTGGAGATTAAAGGTTAGCCTGTACTGCTGTAAAGTCTGCTAATTAAGGCAGCAATAAAAACTACTAAGCCAGAGCCCTCATTAGGACAGCATAAGAAGCAGATTATCAAGATCAGACTTGAAGTAGGAGAGAGTTTATCCGTACTGTGAAGGCTGGTGCTGAAATCCATGGGGTTGCTGTATCGTCCGTATCCTGCAACAGTGCGAGCTCTGACCTGCACCACGTAGGGCGTAGCAGCCCTCAGCCCCTCCACCTTGGCTGAGCTGTGTTGGGCTGTTACTGTGTGGGACATCACCAGGCCCTGAAGTAAAAACACAGCACACAGCAGCTGCATCAAGCTTCTTCCAGATGCTTCAGATGTTTGAGTTCTCGGTCAGCATTAGTTTCAAAAAGTTGAATAAAAAACACAAGGTTATCTTTAGAGTTGAAAAAAATAGCTTCCAACTGAGTTGAATGTTTTTCTGTTACAGTTCTCTTTAATCTGCTAGGCCTAGCTTGAGTTTGCTAATGTAAGCTAATGTTAGTTTACATGTACACAAGCTCAGTTTTTTAGCTTTCGGTACTAAAAAAATGGAAGAAAGAAGTCTTTCTCAAATAAAAGAAAAGTATACATTAATAAGCAATAAAAACACATTTTACTCATTCAAAAGTAAAATATTTGAATAAGTTAAAACAGCCTCTCGTTCTGGCATTGCTAGTACTGCTAGTAATGTTAGCTAATGATAGCTAACTTAAGATTTTGGTAAATTGGCAGATTTCTTTTAAACTGAAACTATTAAATTCACCTTAGCCTACTTGTTTCCAGACTGAAGTTATGCTACTCTGAATATCAACATTAAGGTGCATTCATTTCTCTGATGGATTGTTTCAGCAGCAGGGTTTTGCTTTCATAGCTTTAAACTAAGAAACAATATTACATATTCATATACAGTATATATGACAGTTCTTTAAGACATTAGCTATAGCATTTCAAATGAATTAAGCTACTTTGGTCTAATGTCAGTCAAGCAGATTAAGTTGTTACTAAAACTGGTGTGTGAGTGACTGAAACAAACACAGGCCTTTTCATTCTTTAACACAGTGTTGTTTTCAGACTGCCTACAAGGATCTAAGAATCTTTGATTTTACCACAAAAGGTTAAAAAGAAATATGTAATAATAACTACAGGGCCTTACTTGGGAAGTCTATACCAGTGAGGGAGCATTTACATCAACATTTTTTGAAGCCTGACTTGCTCACACTCTCCAACAACAAACATTTCTATCCCCTAAACGCATCACATTTCCGTGTTACATTTTTCTCCACTCTTAAAAGGTGTCTGTAGATACGGGGTTGGAAAAGTTCAGAGTCAATAAGGCATACAGTGTGACCTAGATAGATGTAACAGCTAAAAATTCAGAGCTTACCCTCTCATGGTATTTAATTTCGTAATCGAGGATGACCCCATTTGGTTTCTCAGGCGGCAGCCATGACAGACTGAGAGTGTCTGAGGTGGAGCGCATCAGATGAACGGTGGGCACAGCTGAAGGTGCTGCAGTGAGACAATGGAGAGGACACAGGTTACACCGTAAGTCGGGGGAAAAGTCTCTTCATATTGTCAGCCGCCAAGAGTCTCTCCTTCCGAGTCACAAACCATCAAAGAGAGATAATGTTATTCAGAATCCTTCAACCTGAACGATTTAAGAAAAACGGTACAACATGTTTCACCTTCAGCGTTCTGCAGTTTATTGATTAGTGAGGCCTGAAAGTGACTCGATTGACAGTCATTGTCTTGGGTCCATAAACTGCAGAAAGCTGGATTAAGTGCAGGTTAACTGGGAGAGTAATTACAGTCTGTGGAAAGGTGCTGAGCAGTTTTGGTGATGATGACGCTGCAGATATTAAGAGGAGGTGTTGAAAGGTGACATTGTCAGTGACGGTTGACGGTACACTGAAAGCTGACAGTCGAGATATAACGTTTATTTATGATTTCATCCACCCTTCCTGTTATTTCTTTAGCTGTTTGCTTTCCGTCTGTCACTCTCTCTCCAGTGTTCAGTGTGTGTTAACTGATAACATTGCTCTGGATACTAAAACTCATGAATACACTGATTGACATTGACTGAACATAACCAGCCTGTTCCATCGTGTTGTTAAGTGCTATTGATCCAAGCTGCCCTAAGAATTAACTCAGTTTGTGGACACATTAAGTGTCACTGACTGATGTTCTTGTACTAACCGGCTTGGTTGGTGGTGATGTTGACCGTAGAGTAGCTGGGCGAGGTGGGGTTTTTCCCAGAAACCCCGTTGACCGCCTGTACCTCGAAGCTGTAGCGGGTGTGAGCCTGCAAGTTCCTCACCACCACCTTCCTCTGCCGCAGCCCCAGCCTGCGAGGAGCGATGTCAACGTTGTCGTCGCAGCGCGTGCAGGGGCTCCGGTCCTGCAGGCATTTCTTGCACACCACGTTATAGACGAGGTCGCTCCTCCCGCCGGTGTCTTCAGGCTCCTCCCACTCCAAGGACAACGAGGTCTCGTTCACGCTGGAGATAACGTTGCGAGGCGCCGAGGGGATGGCTGCACAAACACGCACACACAGACACAGACACACGTAGGTGTTTAATGGGTGGGCAGGAAGAGAAAAGCAAACAGCTGAGGCTTTAGTCATGTTCCCTATGCAGTGCTTACATTATCCTCCCTGAATGGTGCATTAACGTATCAATGTCTCTGTAAGAAGGCAACAACAGGACGTACTTCTCGTACAAAAGTACACAAGAGTTTAATCCTTAAAAAAAACAAAAAAAACAACAGTTTGCACAAATAAAAGTTTAAAATGCTTCACATGCCCCAAACAAATCTTTTAGACGGAGAAAAGTGCAAGGAGGCATGTAAAAACATAAGAATGGGAGAAATCCTTCCTGGTGCAGATAAATAAATCAACATATTCAGAAACAGGAGAATAAAAACATCTTGTTATGCACAAGCAGAACTTCCGCTGTTCATGACTAAGTAATGCTCCTTTATGAAAAGCACAATCCTTCACAGCTCTGCTCTGAAACCTGCCTCCATCCCTATGTATGTGTAACCCATCATGGTGCTAGTGGGACTTAATCCATACTTCATATAAATTCATGTTGTTTTATCAGTACAACCTGACTCCATGTTTCAATAGGCAGTGCAGCGTTATGAGTGAAGAGTGTTTGAAACCTGGATAAAGTGTGATAACCGCAGAGGGGGGCAACAAAGATTTTCTTTTTCATTTTTATCCTATTTCAGCGAGAGAAGAGACAGGGCTCTAACTCTAAGCTTCCAGCTGCAGAGAGTCTAACCTGTCTCGGAGCAGAGAGAAGAGAGACAGAAAGAGAGCAATGGGAAGACTCTCAGGCCGTCAGCTCATGTTGGCCAAAACTGCCAGTCTCTGTTCAGCTCG
The DNA here is from genome assembly GCF_963584025.1 of Labrus mixtus. Classification (NCBI taxonomy): domain Eukaryota; kingdom Metazoa; phylum Chordata; class Actinopteri; order Labriformes; family Labridae; genus Labrus; species Labrus mixtus. Next base: position 10,051,875 of record NC_083619.1, read on the forward strand.
CCCTGAGCCGAGTTTCTCTCGTACTGTCCTTCCTAATTAGGCCTGCACAGTTCAGAGTGGAGGCTCTTCTAATTGGACACCCGTCTAAAACACACGCTGAGCCCAAGCTGCCGGCCATTGACTAGCTGAGCCGCTCTTGTGCAACACAGCGCTCCAAACACAAAGCACATTCTGCCTGGCACAAACTCTGACAGACCACAGGGACAGAGCTGTCATCCCTGTGTGTGTTTGTGTTTGTGATAGTGTGTGTTTTTGTTCAGAGGTGGTGCTTGTGTCCATGCCCGCCTGTCTGTGTGCGCTGGTCAGTGTCCACAGTGTTCCTGTGACAAGGATCTGGGGAAGACAGTTGCGGTCCGTGTGTGTCATTTAACGCGGCGAAAGGCCCCTGGGGGGGTGATTTTACACGGTCAAGGCAGCACATGTCGCTCTCCATCAGCACGACGGCTGGGACTTCTCTTCTCAGGCCTGAGCATGCAGAACAGGCACCGACACTGCGGTCAGTATCAGACAAGACTAGTTTGAAACGTGGAATCCGGCTGCAGATTTTTGACGGATTTATGAATTACCCGTAATTGTTTGAGAGGAAATATCAGCTACAGTAATTGTGCAGCTATAGTGAATAAATGTACAAATTTACGGAGACGATTATCAGTCGTTTAGAAATCAGCATCTAAGCCTCAGGACTAAACGTGGAGGTTTCAGTGTTTCGTTTTTGTCAGAAGATGCGCTGTCAACTTGTGAATGTTTTAGTATGACGAGTTTACAAACACGGATTAAAGAGGTGTTTTCCCTTTTCCCACAAGGGATTAAGGCAGAGAGGACAGACCAACAATGTGTGAGCCCTAGCTGGTTAACTGTAAAGTGATTTGAGTAATTCATTTAGTATTTAAAAAATGTACATCGGTCCAGTCCAATAACTTGAGGAGATATCATCCCTGCTGACACATTAACACTATTTTTTAACTACAATTGTTTAGGGGCACTTACGAGTTGAAAGAAACAAATTATGAAAACATCAGCCAGATACCATCAGCTTCTAAATCAGTCTGGGCAGAAAGTCGTAAAAGAGGCGCTACTTGTACGGCCATGTAGGGCAGTTCTATTATTACAGAATGTCTCTCTGACGTGTTTGGGGCCAAGCACAAGAACTTTATTCTTGTATCTGGTCCTCTAGGTCTGAATGTCCTCAAGGCATGCTTCTAGTTTAGTTAGCTGATCGGTTTCATCCATATATCATGTGACTGGTGTTATTATCATGCATGTAATCAAGCCGCTTCATACTCTTTTTTTTGTTGTTGCAAAAGGCAATAAACTGGCGTCGTAATCAGGGACTCGCTTGCTTTGTCAGCCATCTTGGTTTCTGCAACGTCCTTATTTTCACGTCATGTCTTGCCCCCTGAGCCCCCATCCAACAGGAACATTTTCACACTGAAGGACAAGCGTGAGTAGGAACTCAGGAGGATTTCAGGGACAGGATGGCCCGAGATTTTCTAGCAGCTTAACGCTATCATTGCAACCGTCATTAAAAGAGATTCAACCTGGCATTTATTTGACTGTGCTTACTGTGTGTCTCTTACTTTTCAAATATGGGATCAATGACTTTTTGAGTCAGTGCATTGGAAGGATGACTTACTGGTGCAGTCTGAGTCAGGGGGGTCACTGTCAGCCCGGTAAAAGCCACTCTGGCAGGGACAAATATTGGCTCCTCGTGCACTGGTGCGACTGTTGGATGGGCAGGGGGAGCAGGATCCCTCCCCGAATTTGGATTTGAAGGTCCCAGGGAAGCAGGCTGAAAAAGCGGCAGAGGAGATAAAATGGGACAATGAGAAGAGAAAAACAAAAAACAAACACTAAGCTGTCGCTTATCTGAAAAAACAAGCGGCTGTCATATCAGCCACAGAACAAAAACTGTACCTTTGAAGTACCTGCAGCGTTCGATTTTTGGGCAGAAAACGCAGATAAAACGTGACAAATGGCAAACACTTCAGCATATGGTCTTATCTATACATTTGCATCTGCTCTTTCGTTCTCACTCCCTTTTCCAGGTGACATTAATCTCCCCTAAAAGAGAGTCTGGATGACAGCTAAGTTTCATGTTGAAGAGGAGGAGAAGTGGGATAAAGATGAAGATAGACTGTTGACAGGAGATTGCTGTTGTCAGACAAACAGGGATGGAGAATGCTTTTCGAAGACGAGGGATACACCCCAAACCCATCAATCAGTGTCTGTTGCTTCCAAAACCACAGCGCTGCATACAAACAAGGCGTCCACATGCATGCAGAGTGGCTCCATAATAAGCCAATAAATCAATTCAAATGAAGGGACATCAGAGTGGACGTAAATTAGCTGAGGATAGTTGTTAGGAAAAATATACAAAGTGTATGGTAATCTCGCACGATGTGTCCAAGCGATTAATTTGAATTCCAAAAGTGTCGCGCTGAAGGTTGCCTGATATCGAGTCTTAAGGATAAACCAGCATAAGCCCGGACTAAAGACGGATTCAGATAAAGGGGATTAGCAGCAAAAAGGCCTGGATATATCTGCCTCCAGAGCCCCATGTTTTACTGTTTGCTACATTCCAAACTGGTGCTGTAAAAAGTTGGGTCTCTGGCAAACATCTGTCCTGTCAGCGTGACGGCTTCTAAAATCCAGCAGTGAGGGAGAGAGGGAGCAATTAACTAGTTTAGTCTAAGTGGTCTTTCTGTTTTAACTCCCAACAATGGCACTTTTAGGAAAATCTGCACAGCTAATGGCTCCACATTGTAGCTCTAAAGCCATGCAATAAAAAGCTAAAGATGATAAGATGAGAATGCTTCCATTTTTTTTCTTTCATAATTCACTGAGACCTTTAGGGCTCTGCCCTCTCTGATCTGATTTATGTCTCTTCTCTCACACAGTGCATCATCATCTTCTTTTATCTGTTTGTTTTCCTTACTTCCTTTCAAAGGAAATCCAAATCTGCACACTATCTGTTTGCAATCCTCTTTGCAGCACATGATTATACCCCTGTTTTTGATGCACTAATGTTTTCCCCCCCCTTCTCTACCAACTGTTGTCTCCTCCTCTCCTCTTCTTCCCTCCTTTTCCTTCCCCCTCTTTCCTTCTCAAGCAGCGTTTGGCTGCGAGCATGGCGAAACGAGAGGTAAGAAATGAAATGTCTGAGTGATTAATGTAAGCGAGGCAGTGTTGGCTCACGTTGGTCTGAATGGTGTTAATGAGTGTGGCCGCCTGTAGATTAACTAACGGGAGGCCGTGGAGGAAATTACACTTCCTCATCGCGGCGGCTCGCTGAAAACCCTGGAGAGCTTTTTATCAGTCTTTGGCGGCAAGCGTTTAACCTTGAGCCGCCAAATGGCAACGAATGAGCTCTCCAGCGCGTGTTCGACACTATTTCTCAAGCCCAGGTGAGTGGAGGCTTTGCTTGTCTGTCTTTGACTTCCGGCAGCCCCTCCCCCCCCTTCCTTTTCATTCTTCTCCTTCTGGCTGCTGTTCACATCCCATCTCTGGCGATTCACACCTCTTTCCTCACACTATCTTTCTTTCTCTGTTAAAATCTTCTCCTCTGGAACCCCTTTCCTTTCTATTATCTGCATTTTTTCTCTCAGCCACTTGATTTTCTGCCTTTCTAGCTACCGCTCTCTCTCTCTCTTTCTCTCCCTCCCATCCTGCTCTCGCAATATTTGTATGCTGCTCCTCTCTGCAACACCTCATTAATTCATACTCTCCTCCACCCTCCTTCACCCCCCTTTTCAGGAGCCACACAATAAATGCAGAGAAGAGGGCACACACTGAGGTGACTTGCACTGAGCATATAAAGGAGATTTGGTTAAATAAAAGTCGAAACGTCTGTTAACCACACATACCCTGGCACTGCGTGTCGTCTGCAGAAGGTTCAAAGCCTGCGACGCAGGTGCACGAGCCTACAGGAACCATCCACTCGCCGTCCCCGTTGCAGTAGAGCTTCAGAGGCACGGAAACCTCCATGGCGTTAGTCACACAGGCGCCAGGGGCAATCACTAAGGAGGTGGCTTCTGCCCCTGTAGCGGTCTCGGGAAAGACGGCAAAGTTGGCGATAGTCGTGGAGCACTTTTTAAAGAAAACCCTGACAGAGATGAGAGACATGCAGGCGCCCAGGTCCTGGAACGCCAGGTAGAAGCCTGCCTTGGAAAGCGGTCCAAAGCTGCGTACTTTGGTGTTGATCCTTCCCGCCTCCAGCAAAGAGAAACTCTCATCTGGGGCGATGGTGTCCACCTTCACATAGGGGTTCTCCCTCCACAGTGGGTTGGTGTCTGTTGCTACGTCCCCCTCGGATTCGTAGTAAAACAGATTAAAAGTCTCTTTGCAGGAGCCAGGGATGTTGGGGATGCTGGCACAGTCACGGACTGAGAACTTGAGCTCCACATAGACTCGCAAAACGCCCTTGCGGGGGATAAAGTCCGTCCTGAGCCAGTTGTTCTGGTTGGGCTGTCGGACGTTGCACACTTGGTAGGTCCTGATCGGGCTCATTGAGTCATCGTAGCCGCTCACTTCCTCCCACTGTGAAGACAACAGAAAGACACTATGACACAGGAAAAGAGGACAGCAGGATACCTGGAAAAGCTTTTAGCAATCTTCATTAAACTTGTCCCAACAACACATATATCAATACTGATACCAGTACCAACACGGACACCAATAGAGATACAAAACCAACACTCATACCAATACAGATACATATATTAATACCAGTACTGATACCAAAACCAAAACCAAAACCAATAGTAATACCAATAACAATACGAGTACCATTTCTAATACCAATACCCATTAATACATATGTCATACCAGTAAAGATAATACAGCCTCTGGCACTGCCTTGGAGGTTGTATTTGATAGTATTCCAGCTAATGCACTGATCCAACCCCCTCCACCCCCCAAAAAAAATACAAAAACACCAGAACTAAGGAAAATCGACATGCAGAGTTTCGGCATGAGCCTGGTTTTGCCCAAGATTTCCGCCTCTTAAAAGGACGCTTTGTCTTGCCACTGTAACTTTGCTAAATGTCGGTAAGTGCTGTGCTCATGATGGATTAACGTTGGGTCTATGTAATATAACGATGAGTAAGGTCTTTTACCTGCTTTTTGTAAAGTGTCTCGAGATAACATTTGTAATGAATTGGCAAGATTCTATTAAAGATTGATTGATATGTGACAACTCCAGACAATATCAGTGTGAACAGAGTGCTAGCAGAGAACGCTGGTTAGTCTGGGCTGGACATTTTTGAGCAATCAGTTTTCTACCAATACGCTGTATTATTTGATCACCCCTTGTGTCAGACAATACTTGATACTAGCCAATACACAAATCTAGGTATCAAATCTGGGTCGGTATTGGGACAGAAAAAGTGGTGTAGGGAGACCTCTACTCTTCATCATTGCTGATGGAGACGATAGTTGTAGAGTAGATTAAAATGAGGCTAAATTAAATGGATTATCTAATGTGTTTCACTGATGCGACAGCAGTAGTGTTTCTGAGCCACTGAGCTACAGCAGAAGCCCACTTATCAAATATGTGGTTAATTAATATTGAGTCATGTTAAACGCGCTGCATCTTGATACAAGCCATTCAAGCATAGAGGGCATTCCAAACAGCAAACAAGTGGAGTGATAAAACCGAAAATCAAAATGCAGCACATGTCCCCACTGTGTTTACTGTGTACATGTGGCCTGTGAGGAATCATTTGCTGCTAAAATGCTTCTAATTACATGAATCATTCAGAAAATTCCAATCATTTCAGACTATTAATAGGAAACATTTTCCCATTAAAGCAGATTTCACGCATTATACCTATTTGACAATCCGCTCTGATGCTGATCACGTGCTTGAGGTTATGGGATAGAGGGATGTTTTGCAGCTATAAGATCACAAATGGGTTGGTGCACATACAGTTGCTCCTACACAAACTGCAGACACACACATCCCTGTAAAGCAATTGAAATCACCTCAAGAGGAGATTTGGTTTCTAGAACACATAAATTTGTTATCTGTGCTGACAGGGATGAGGGCATAAAACTGTATATTTCCCCTCATATCTTTAATGCAAACAGGGAGTTATTTATTAAAAAGCCCATCTAAATGCAGTGCTGTTAGTGTGGCTGCCCTCCTGAGCACTTCAGGTTACGTTGGAAAGACATTATATTTTTTTCCCATGCCTACACATATAACCTCAGAGCACATATTTGCATCCAAGTGTTTTTTTTTTTGTACAGCCTGTAGCGTTGAAAGACTCATTGAAAGGCTAACATGTCACACACATGAAGAAGAGGACGGAGAATAAAGCTGTAAATGTGGTTAACACCGCTCTTTGTATGATGCAGCTAACCTAACAGGATATGATAAATGGCTTCATTGGTCAATAAATTTAGTCCATTAGGAAATAACCTTGTGAGAAGTCAATCTTTTTTGATTTTTTCCTAATTCCCTCTTGGAGTGAATACTTCGTTTCCATAACAAATGAGCTTCCCAGAAATTGATTATTTCAGCTGGAAGAAAATAATGCATAACTCATCTCACGTCTGCGATCTCCTGTGCAATTTATTCCCAAACGATGAGCCCAAGAGTCTGCATTAGGCGTCATAAATCACCAGCAACACGTTGATGCACTACCTGACAAATATGATAATTGCCGGCCCCCGAACGTATGGGCCTGTCAGGCTGCGAGGAGAGGGGCTGCCTCGCCTGGTCCTGACATATGACTTCATGGATGCTAGGACATTCAGAGCCGACCCTCATAGGAAAAAAGGGAAAGAGGAGGGCTGCCGAAGATCGTTTCCATGGAAACCCACCATTTCCATTGACTCACTTTGCGCTCACGTAGCGAAGACAAATTACACTGGCCGGGCGTGGGGGAGGTCTGTCAGGCTGTTAGCCCCAGGGTCAAATTCGTGTTGTTTTATTTTCTCACCATTCCTACAGGGGGGGATCAACTGAAAACCTTAATTTCTGCCTGTAATGCGCTCTTGGGCCTATAATATAGAAGATACAGACACATGCTTTCAATTATCCGGCTCCCTATCCTGTGGAGACACGCAGGGTAGAGTCTACCTAAAAGTCCTTATGCACTGTGGGGATTTACTTTGAGTATGTGCTCGTTTGCGCATTTGTTTAACGGCTTTATGTGTCGTCAAGCTTTTAACATTTGCTAAAAACTGAAAAACCTTGATTTCTTCCACTCATTGTGTGTTCCTCATTTGTTTTTTTAAGTATCCAAGAAAGCAAACATACACAGCAAAAACAACGATATAAAACAGTGGGAGGTGTGCTGTTCAAGGCAGACTGGGCTCTATTAACAAGCAAATGGAACAAATGTTGTTAAAGGGAGAAAAAACAAGGGAACGCAAAAAAAAAAAAAAAAAAAAGACAAACACACACACACTTACTCACCCCACTCTCTGGGAACGTGGTCCATGCCAGCTCTGTAGTTGCCCACCGACTGTCCATAAGGGTTTCTGCAAAATAAAAAGAGTGGGAGGAAGGTTGACAAAGCTGAATTAAAAGGTGTGAGGAGGAGAAACTGTTGCATTAGGAAGCACACACACACACACACACACACACACACACACACGCACACACACACACACACACACACACACACACACACAAGTACCCTCTGTGTCACAAGAGGAGCAGGTAAAACTTCCTCTCCCTCTTTCAAAACCTGCACCCACATGCACTCAAGTTTTTGAAAGCACTGACAATCAGCGCATATCTCTGACTCTGCCTAATTAATTCCTTCTCTCTGTGTGTGTTTTTTTTTTTTGCAAATGCACTCCTTTTCAATATTCATTTGTGAAGCTCAGAACAAAGCCTTCCCCAAGATGCCTTCAGTGGGAAGTATTCCATTAAGAAGCAGCAGTTCAGAGAGGTCAAACAAGCACAGGGAGATTTAATAAATCATATTTGTAAGAGAAGTTTTCACCCAGAACACCCGCGTGTGACGCCTCTCAACTCAGATTACTCAAATCTGAGTGAAAGGGTGATGCGTTTTTTTTTTTTCCTTCCCCTGGCTGTTTATGACTTCGCGGGGAGGTGAGAGCTGGGAAGAAATCAGAGGAGAGGAAGTGGAATAAAACAGCAGGATCAATGAGCATTGTTCTGAGGCTGTCAATCAGTCGTCACCTGAGAGGTGGTCCGGGGAGTTTTATTTTGCACCCTTCACAAGAAGCGACCCGTCTCTGGGTTCTCAACATGCAGCTGCGGCCGCGTCGGCTCCCATTGTGCTGTTGTTGTTAGCACATAATTACAGCAACAATTACACTTTCCTCACGGAGACTCAATGACACAACGCCTGCTGTGCACCATTTGCTCGCAAGTCGTTGATAAAGACGCCCAAGGAGGGTGTGAGAGGGTAAACAAATAGCATGTTTCTGTGTGGAACAACAGCAGCACTCCTTCCAAGAAACACGGCTTTGTTCTGTTGTGTGATAAGAATGCTGTAGGTTTATGTTCTGCTTTAAAGACAGTTAAAGCACGGCGTGTCCTTGGCTTGCTGGGTGTCAATAATAAGAGTTGTGTGATTGAGTGAGAAGATTGCTGGTCCATCTGTAGCTGCTGAGCTAGAGATGTGTGTGTGTGTGTGTGTGTGTGTGTGTGTGTGTGTGTGTGTGTGTGTGTGTGTGTACACTCAGTGCTTCAGAGAAACCAAAATGACTTTTCTTCTTTTTAGATGATGAGAGATAAAAGCAAGTAAATCAAACCGAGGTTAAAACTAATGATTACTTAAATGTTGATTGATATGCCACTTAGCTTCAATATTGTTCCATTTATTTTTACTATGTAATGCCTAAAATGTGAAAAAGCATCAAAACTTCTGAGAGTAAAGTTGAAGATATAAAAAAAAAAAATCAGACTAAATTTAAGGAGCTGGAACAAACTAAGGTTCTTTGGGCCAGCTCATCTAATCCACCTCTGAATTCAACAGGAGAGATGTAATCTGTAATGGTAAACTATGCTCCACAGTGAGTGTGATCTCTCCTCATTTTAGTGCTCCATAGGACAACGTTTACTCTGCAGTCAGTGGTGAGGCTGAAAGTTAGTAGTAAAACTTCATGGTTTCTTTGTTTCTATGCAAATGAGCTTCACTTTGTGTGTAAATGAAAACAAGCTGACAAGAGCTGACAACTTGTGTTTGATGTAAAGTGATCAACTATTTATGAAACCTTCTCAGATGCTTTTGTTCTCCGTCACAATAATGTCACAATTGACGAGTCTATAGAAAATTCTGCAGCACTTAATAACATGAGAACACAAGCTCAAAGGAGCAGTTTGGCATTTACAGGATATATGCTAATGTGATTTATTGTAAGAGTACAATAAAGAAATTGATACCAGGCCTCCTAACGTCTATACACTAAAGTTAAGGGTAGAACTAGTACGCTTACCCTCAGCACAAAGACAGGACGTTTACAGCTGGCCTACTAACAAAAACCTGCCCAGCACTTTGATACGGCACAGGTCATCATACTTTTATTTATTTCATTAATTTGTATAAAAGTATGAACGAACGACACAACCCTGTGTGTTATTATGAGCAGCCACGTTGAACCACAGACTAGAGCCCGACCGATTATTCGGTCAGCCGATAACATCGGTGTGTTGAAGGTGTTGAAGCCAAATGGTTGATTTCGTGATTTATTGGATATTTTGCATTTGTTTATCAATTTTGAGTTGTTTATTGATTATTTATTATTTAAATGAATTATTAATTAAACCGATATCAGCGTATCCAGTGACTATAGGTATCGGCTATTTTATCCACATATGCACTGAAGTTAGTAGATTTATTCACCAGTCAAATAGCATTTCATTAAACTATCAGTTGTCTTTCACCAGCAGAGTGTACTATATGGATTACAAAAAGCTTTATCACTCTCCAGAGTGTTAAGCGGTGATGCACGTACGTGGACAGTTTCTTTCCAGTTGAGTGACCATCTTGTCTTCATTAAATATATTTTCCACAAGTGTTGATGATAACTGCATTTGAGGGATCAACACAATAAATGTGTATTTATATCTATGTAGCTCTATAGATTTCATAGATCTAAGAAAGATAGATTGGCCGATATATCAGTATCAGATTTCTTTTCTCCCCAATATCGATATTGGCCACCAAATTGTCCATATCGGTCGGGCCCTAGCACAGACCACAGGCCCAGATAGAGACCACTCTGCAGAGCTGGGCTTGCATGTTACTCCTGTATCAAGGTTTTAGTTGCTAAGCTAAGCTGATGATGGTTGTAGATTCTTATTTAGCCTGACAGACACAAAGTGGTTTTGATGTTCTCTTCTAATGCTTCACAATGAGGCAAATAATGCATTTACCCAAGTTTTAAGGTTTTCCAGAAGTAACATAAAGCATGGCTCATAAATGTTAAGAATTCATAAATGGATTTTATCATCACTTACTGTTTCAACCTCGAAGAAATAATCAAGGCTGAAAACATCCAGAAGTCATGTGGCATCATGAAAGATATGCAAATAAAAATAATAATGTTATATATTATTTATGAGAGGATGTTCTGTTTTCAAGCTGATCCAGTGTTCTGAAAATGTCCTTTCTTTAAACGGGGGGACATTTTATTTTAGACTGAGTTAACAACGACGTCTTCACATATGAAGCTCTGATTAGTCATTTTAAACTGACAGTGATTTGAAATGTCTTTGCAGTGAGTGTGGGGACCTCAGCATTAAGAAGTCATGTGATTAATAAGCAGACTTTGATTGGCAGATAAAAGTGTTTTCTGTAAAGGTTTGAATAAACAGATTATAAGTGCTGCATTAAATAAACGTTTGTCAATCTTTTTACAACAGGGACTGCATTAACCTCTGCATATTGTTTAATGAGTAACATTTATGCAGAAAGCAAATGTAAATCTGAGCTTTAAATACAAAAATAAATCCTGCTATTCATTTAAAAGCACTCCTGGTCCTATGTACGCGTGAGTGTGAGGACGCGAGCGGCAGCAGTTAATAACTTCACTTGTCGAGCTTAAATCCACGACTGCGAACAAGGTTGTTTTACTGATTAGCACGACTTGAGACGGAGAGGAGGAACTAATCAGGGAAATCAGCGTCTGTTGTCTTTGCCTGGCTACCCTCAGCCCTGTGAGGCCCACAGCTGACTGATCACTCCCGGACTTCATGCCGCTGATCCGGCTCGTCCCCTGGGTGTCTGAACCGCTGCGTCACCCAATTCCCTCTTCTCTCTCCTGGTGCCTGGAGGCAACACAGAGACAGAACCGCTCATCCTGAGCTAACCACAGGTCTGAGCTGATACTCTTTTAGAACAGGCTTCACCTCACACAGCGGCGCACCAAGCATGGTGCATCTGCAATCTGGGTCCAAAACAGCGGGATTTCACCCTGCTGAGCTCTAGCAGCTCTACAGGTACTATTTGTATCCAAAACCTGACCTTTGACTTTGCGATAGAGAAAGAGAAGTCATTTTTTTTTAAAGAATACGACTGTTTTAAAGGGTACGCATAAAAGTACCTAAACTGGTTTCTGTATCTACATCTGATAACGACCCAATTACAAATTGAGGTATCTATGAGGACATCAGTCAAAGCAACAATTGGAAAAAGAAATTGTCCCTGAAAATCTACAGGTTTCAGCTGAAAAATCTTGTCACGATATCATAAAATGGATTTTCAGTGCTAGCAGGAAGTATCATGTTAGTCAAAGCTAACTAAATGTGAGCAATCAGTGCTGCTCCCCCACTATGATTTATAGTTTTTTACACTCTATCTTTGAGGGGAACTTTGTGTCAATACTGAAGTCCAGCTATCAGAATTAGTAAAAGGTGAAAAAAAGGTGTGGTACTTCACATGTCACCGTATGGTTCAATGTGCAGCCTGTGTATATCCTCCACCTTCCCTCTCTATTTAAAATCGAGGTTTAAATCGAAAGGAGGACTGTGATTTTCCCTTTAAGGCAACTCAACTTTGAAACAACCTGCCAGAGCGCACACGGCTCCAGGAGTCTGTTGCGTCTTTTGAATCACACCTTAGAAACACATGACTCCCTCCAGCTAGATTACATCATATTTTTTTAAGTTTGAATTTGTTGTAATTTGTCTGTTTTTGTGTCCTCATCCTTCATCCGTCTTATCTCAACTTTGTTTTTGCATCTTTGGTCCTCTTGTCTTGCTGTGTTTCACGATGTTTTCTGGGTTCCACTTGTTGCGTTGCCTTCTGGTGATCTTGTTTTTGCTTTTTTTTTTGTCAGAGTACTTTACAAACTCTTGTTTCTAAAAGTGTTAAACATATGCTGCTATATTTGTGCTATATTTTTCATCACCTCTGTGTTATTCTTTCTGTCTGTTGTTCAAATGAGCAATGCGATTGGATGTATTCAAATTGTCGTTAGTAGTCCCTCCTCTTGTGATGTCACTGGAACACATCTTACAAACTAAATGTTGCTATCTCTTCTCCACACTGCCACTTTGTATTCCACATTTGATAATGAAAACAGATTTCGGGCCAACAGGAGATTACTTCTGCCCAATTAAAAAAAACATGTTCTCTAAATCAGCAGTTAGCTACACTAGCTTGCCAATATTCAACTGAGGCAACGCTATAGACAGAACAGCTACTGAATGTTGAATGGCACATTGGTCGTTGGGCGAATATCTGACAACGGGGCTGATAACAATGTTCAACCAATACTAGGCTGCATTCCTACAAACAAACTACTGTAGTCACTTATAGTAGATTCAGTCCTCGCATGATATTTGACCTTACATGAGAGTGAGAGGGGACAGTTTTCTTACAGAAGGCAGCAGAAGGGGCCGACAGTAAATATCCTCAAGCTGAACATCTGAGTCCCGTCTTGTGCTTTGCCCAAGAACACTCAAATTCCAGCCTGTAAAATGTTCCTCCAACAACAACTCTCTTTACCTGAAGTGTGTTATCACCATCTCACTAAATCTTAAGATTGAAAAAGATCCCATTTGTTCCATAGTTCTCCCCCCTATACTGTCAAATTTACAATGCCTCTGAGATCGGCTGGCTGCTATAACTCAAATCCAGAAAATCTGCCCCCTCCTCTCCCATAAAACTACAGCAGCGCCGTACAGTCGTTCTTCCCCCCGGGGTAAGAAAACAATGCTGCAGTGGGAACTTTAGAGCATCACCACCCGTGGCATTTAGTGTTTTTTTTTTTTTTTTTTGATTGCCCACTGGAGCCAAAATGCCACACAACTGTGCATTCTCAGTGCGCTCTGGGAGCCCACACATGCTAATGTTTTATTCACTTTGTAAGAGAGAGGGTGCAGCATGAAAGGGAGGCCTCGCCTTGCACGACGCTGACACTCGCTGCCAACAAGCAAACATATGAAATATTAACAGCCAAACATCATCATCATCAGCGATCAGAGGACGATCAAATGCACGACTATAAATAGGTGCAAAAAAACCCCTGGTGTTCGAGCATGTAAAAAAGTGACTTGTGAGCTCATCCCAAGCAGAGGTTCATTTGTATTTTGGAGCATGCTTCCCTCTATAGAAGCACAGTGATAACAGTCGACAGTGATGCTCAGTTGGACGCTTGATGAGCTCTTTTTGAACAAGTCAAGCTGACCTAATTCAATCTCTCTTCAGGGCTGCTTGCATCTGCTTTCACAGGTCAACAAACAATGATTTGCGTTGATATCCTGATGCGAAGAAAGCAGTGACTTGTGAAAACCATCAGTAATCTTGAAGCATTTCCCTGCATGACACGCATAAACACGCTGTAGATGATTTTATAAAACGCTTCCTGAGTGGTCGTCCATCTCGCTTACGAGCGTTTTAAAATAAGAGTACAGTAAACGCCGACTGTAAATGAGAGTAATACAACATTAAAGTGTCACAAGTGCCGAGGCTTTTACTGCAGTCTGCTGGTGTGAATTGGAGATAAGTCATTAGTGTATCAGCTTTTGTAAATACACTCCAAGTTGCGGTGCAGCTTTCAAAAACCATGCGCGCACACTTGCCAATTTGAAAAAAAAAAAAAAAACTAAATCCAGATTCAAGCCATGTGTACAAATGCACTGAGTAAGCAGGAAGAGTTTTAAAAAGCCCATGCAATCATCTGCCCTTCATGTTGATCCTCAGAGGACAAACATTAGTTAACCCCTGAGCTTTGAGTAACACTTAGTTGTCTGGTTTTGGGGGGGGGAACGGGGGCTGATCGTCACGGCGTCAGAGCCCACTGGGACTCGGAGGGCTGCTGCCGCCGCATTGATTTACTCGCTGACACCAGAATTGATGAGGGATCAGGCTGGCCACGGTCCAGGAGAGGCAGATTGGACCGGGAGGGAGGGAGGAGAATTGTAGCTACAGCTCTGAGAAAAAGGAGTCGTCACCAGGGCGAGGGTGGGTAGGAGCCGTGGTGGTGGTGGTGGTGGTGGTGGTGGGGGGGCTTCTTCTCCCTTGAGCACCACTCCCCTGGTGATGGAGAGAGCTTCAGGGGCTGCAGCTTACTTGTTAAGCCATTGACCTTTAATTCACACTTGTCGACTAATATGTTTCGCATGTGTGTCCCCGTGGCACTCCAGGGGCCGCGATTGATCCACCTCGGGGTCTCTGTTTAAACGTACACACACACACACACACACACACACACACACACACACACTACTGAACCCACCGGACCTTTTTGCCGTTCATCATATGAACAGTGTGCGTTCCTGCTCTACGGTGACACTGAAGGGACAAACCTCTGGAATGTCTCCAGGGTGTGAATCCAACCTCGGAAAGGTGGGGCAAGGTGGGCTTCCTCACTCAGCTTGTGGGTGTGACATCAACAGGGGACAATAGCAACAGGGCAGTCCTTCATGCGCATAGGAAACACTTGGATGTCAGCGCGCACACATAAACAATAATCACACTAAACACAGGGGGAACGAGGCGTGCTGATACATGTGTACATGAGCAACAATCACACAGCAAATTGACACTCAGCGGAATTGCCCATTTAACAGAGCGGGCCGCTTCATATTAACAGCTTTAATTAACCAAAACATGAATGGAGTGTGGTTTGCAGAGGTAATTCAGGCTATAGAATGACTGGTCTCCGACATAAACTGGCCCCCGTGTGAGTGAAATTGGTAGAAGAAAAAACACAATCTGTGCTTTTCTGCATTTCAGATTTTTCTTTGTGTTTAAGGTAATTTTTTTTTTCATGGAGACAAAGGGGTTTTTACTGCCAAATTCTGATGCATCCAAGCAGCACCCATTGTTCATCCACGGGACACAAAAGTAGACACAAATACAAAACACGACCTACCTTCTACAGCCAGCACCACGGGCACAACGAGGCTGCACACCCACAGCAAGTAATCCATTGTCATAAAATAGGCTTTTGCAACATGAAGAAAGGTGTGCTGACTGGACCCTCCAGATGGATGGACACTCACACACGGAGCGCCACAGTCGAGCTTTTTGTTCCCCCTCCAATCATGCTCATGTCTTCGGCAACGGATGAAGACTCTCACCGCCCCATTCCCCCCCACCACCCCACAATCCTCCACCAGAACCGAGCGCTTCCCGGGTTATTCCTCCAGACTCAGGGTGAATGCGGTGCTGCTCTGTCTCATTTTCTTTCTTTTTTTCTTTTTTTTTTAAATCTCACTTTACCCAAACAGAACCTCTGTCCAGGAGCGCATCTCTGTGCTGCTGCTCGCCCCGAGCTGAGGAGGGAAACCCGGTCGTGAAGTGGTCTCTGAGGGTCCGTGAAGTCCTCTTCGGGTAACTCCGCAGAGCTGTTGCTCGTATGTGAGGGATGTGCGTCGGAATGGCAACAGTGGGACCCAGACACAGAGGGGGGCTGGGGGCTCAGGCAGCGCCAAGAACGAAACAATAAAATGTAAGGCTTCCGGCCAAGAGTTTCAAAATAATAGCTGCTACGAAACATTTACAACTTCAGAGTATTTGTTTGAGGGAAAACAGCACACATTGGGACTTATCACCAATATGGTGTCAATGTGCTGTGATATAATAGTCTTCTTTGATTTTAGGTTAATAGGCCTAAAAATCAAATGTTCGACATTATATACGCTACTGTTATAGTTTGACCAAAAAGATGTCATTGTATGAATACAGTGACAACAGAAGGCCTATTTTATCTTAACTTGTCTCCTCTTTTTTCTATTTATTGTTAATTCAATGACTGCATTAAAGACTATTTTTATTTTAATCTTTTTTTTTTATATTTGGTTAATGTTTAGTCGGATCCATTTAATTATTTGAAATATATATTGGTAAACACTGACTTTTTAAACTGTGAAAAGTCTACTTTAATAAATCTGTTCTTCTTTTTTGTATATCTTCGTCTTCTAACATAAATACATTTTGTTAAAAGGGATCAAAAAACTTTAAATCATCTGCATGTAGAGCCCAATCATTTAAAATATTTTTTTAAAGGTCGACCGAACTTATTACTGCAGATATTTATTTTTTACATTTATTGTCTGGTACTCGATATGTTCTGTGATTCACAGTCAAATGGATTATGGTATTCTTGTATATAACAATAAGTTCAGTCTAAAATCTATTCATAGATATCAACTAACAAACTGATCATTTTCAACTTAGTCGGGTTGTTTTGATTCAGAATCAAACATTTTTTTAACCTTGCCACTATTTCACATCCACAAGACATTTTCACAATACCAACAACCACACAAATGTTGCATATCCTTTGTGATTACCTTGTAGCCACATTGATGTTGAAAAAGGTGAGTCATACCTAACTGAGAAGAGCAGCTGACCTCACCCTCATCAGTGATGTCATGGGCCATGGCACCTTTTTTTCCTTTTACCTCACAATCTACATAGTTCTGACGTCACTGCTACTGGTGATGAGATCTCTGTGTAATCCACTATCATTTCATTCCAAGTAAGACGTTTCATAGCCTACATTTTATTTTGGAGTGAAAAGTCCCAAACTTCCGGGTTTTCTCCGTTTGTCTTCAATAAGCTTGACGCAGGTCGAGGGGGGGCTCGGAGATTGAGGGGGAGGAGGAGGAGGAGGAGGAGGATGGTTGGTTGGTTGGTTGGTTGGTCAGCACACAGAAGTGGCCACCAGCCCGCAGTGTGTGTCCGTGCTGGTAGCAGGTATCACCGGGATGGACGCTCCGCTCAATGCGGATCAATTCTGGCATCAAACGGACTGTGGAGGAAAACGTCAATAGGAGCTTTGATAACAATGGACAGACAGCGCCTCCCGCGGGTTACTGAGCGTGAGCGGCCATGGACACTGATCCTGCAAAGTTACCACCTGTGATTGGACACACACATGGAGCAAATGCAACAACTAGAAGGCTTCTTGTGTGTTTGAAAATCACCAATAGCCTATTTAAGAATGTTCTGATCTATCAGATGAAAGTCTACATTTAGAGCGAGGCCTGCATTCACGCCACCAAATCTCAGCACAGACAAATAAATAAAGGCCTTACTGGAACATGAACTGGGTTTTATAAATGGGGATTCAGCTCCTGGTAGTGAGCCACATCATGAGGCTCAGCTTTGCAATATGAGCCAACTACAGTTCTACAGCAGCTCACTTATAATGTTTAAAATTCAGCCAAATGTATCTGTATTTAATTTGACCTCCGATTGGTATGTGAGCATATTTGGCGATTAAAATGGTTGAATATGAATATACATTGCCTTCCTATATGTTTTTCTTATAGCCTGTACCATTATTTTACGTTGTGTTTTAAAAACATTGAATATAACCACCAAATAAATTGTGTGCCTTGATTTATTACTTTCTAACTTGTTGCTTGAAAATGATGTGATTTGTCAAAAATATCTATTTAAAAAAAAAAAAACTTCATGTAGTCTTTGGTTGATTATTAATTGAAGGGGAACTTTTTTAAAGACCTATATAAAATTAACTTCATTAGATTTTTCCACTCTGTTTAAGAATTGGCTAATATCTAAAAAAAAAAAAAAAGCCTGGTCACACACTTAAACACGCCTTGCATCAAGTCTTTACCAAATATAATAACAATTTGGCTCACAGACATGACCTGCACGGCTCTTTGAACCTTGTTAGGTTCCGACACATTACAATCAGGTTTGTCTTGTGCGTTGGAGGTTATGGAAGACGATACAGTCCTGCACATCAGAGTGATGGTTCAGATCAGTGTCCTGACAGACTGTCTGCCCTCATTAGTTCATGTCATACTTTGACCTTTTTCAGTCTCTTGCAGTCTCTGCTTTTGGGTCTCTTTCCAGCAGACCCACCCGGTCTTTTGTCCCCTTAGCGGGTTCCAGTGGAGACACAGTGTGTGTGTGTGTGTGTGTGTGTGTGTGTGTGTGTGTGTGTGTGTGTGTGTGTGTGTGTGTGTGTGCGTGCGTGCGTGTGAATGTGAATGTGCTGGTAGCAGCTCAGGGACAAGGCTCCCCTTCACACTGCTAATTCATCCCTCTATGTGCGCGCACACCCACTGCTTTATACCCCCCTCCTGCTGCAGCCAGACACAGGAACACACACATGCAAAGTACCCCCCAAAGTCCCCCTTTTTTATCCCCCTTCACTCCCCCTTCACATCCCCCATACTTCCAAGGAACTCCCCAAATCACCTCCATCCCAAAGTTTCTTTTGTCCCCCCGGCTTTGTGCACTAATTAACTACAGTTCAGTTCCCAGCAGGCTTGGGTCAGCCTCCACTACTGAAACCAGTGATGGACAGCTCTCTTTAACCAGATATACACAACCTAAGACCCCCCCCCCCCCCCCCCCCCCCAAAAAAAAAGGCCAAGCAGTTTCCCTTCCAGCAGCAGCAGTGCAGACTTAATGAACAGGTAATTTATTAATAACAAGTGACGGTGCAAAATAAGCGTCTCTGCTGACATGTGGTTCTTATTTGTTGCAAATGCCTCATGACTTGCTTGTTTGTTTGTGTGTTTAAGAAGCTCCTGGGAGACTGGGAGAGTGTTTTGGACACAATTTATAAATCTGCTAATCACTGCAGCTTCATAACAGTCCTTGAATTCCCCCAATGTCTTAAGTACACAGTGCAGTACATTTTCATTCCTGCTCATATTTGAAATAACCTGACAAGCCAAATTCTGACTGAAGGGGATTGCAAAGTGTACCAAGCCTATTATATTTGCCTTCTATGAGTGAAGTAAAATGCTTTCTAACTGCTTTTCAGTAAAGTCAGTAGAGTCCATAGAGACAAGTGTTAGAGTTCATCTGTTTTGTGTCTTCAGGTGTTGTTCCAGTTCAACCTTTCGCCCCCCTCAAACATGATGAACTGGCAGCTAAATCCCAAGATTTGAGCTGCTGACTGTACAGGGATTGTGTGTGCTTCAGTTGTTGCCGCGACAGGCAGAATAAAGAATTGCTGCTCTGGAGAGTCTTCCCATCCCTGCCGCAGATGAGAAATCAGTTCTCAGGCTCAGGGGGAAAAATACATATTTTACAGAGCATGGAGAGGAGACATGACGAGCTGCGGCTGAGGTGGAGGGAATGAAAACCGGCTCTGTGGGACAGCAGTGTTAAGCTGACAAGAAGGCATGACAGAAAATCTCCACAAAGCCAGACAGTCTGCTGCAAACTACTTGTGTGAATTTTGGAGTCTGTCCAGTCCACCGCGCTGTGTGTGTGTAATAAACATGTATGTGCACATAGGCAGTTTGTGTGCATGTGAAGACTACTCGTGGGATCATATATCTGCAGCCGCTTCTCTATTCATTTTGCATGAATCTTTAAGTTCTTTGCTCAGGCTCATATACAGTATGTTTAAGTTTCTACGTTAAGCACCCATCTAGTAGCTAATGTAAAGCATGAAACCAAAAACCATGATGCATAATAATCCTTAAAATAATCCTACATAAAGGCATGATATGGATTATGTCAGCTGTAAACAGGTTTTGCAATACGTATATGAATAATGAATGAATTCTGGTTCCATGTTTTCTCATTAAAATCATACATACATTCCTCTTTGAAATGACAATCTAAAAATTGCACTGAACTTGAATATAAAACTCAGAAAACATTCTCACCATGAGATTGCTGTTCTGGATCTGTCAGTAGTAATATATGATCTCCACCAGCAGGTACAAGCTGCCCTGTTGTCATGATATCAGATGGGTGAATTGATATTTTTCTGAGCACTTTAAGAGCTTTGATTTCATCTCACTTTTATTTCTTTATGAATTTAAGAAAACCTACAAAGAAAAGACAACTAGGCAAAGTCCATGGCTGTCTTAAGGATCACTCACTACACACAATAGAGTCCAGTGAGTTGATGATGGCAGTTTTTGCCTCTATATCAAGCGCGTGTTCACAGTAAAGATAAAAGATAAAAAAAACTGAAAAGCAGAAACCAAAATAAAGCAGCTTCATTAATCGCACCAGTCGCTTGCTGACATATGGAATCATGTCATCTAAACCCTTCCCCTTGATGGCGGGGAATTTTCCTGAATATTACCTGCTGCATTCCCTGCATAGGCTCCCCCAACTTCTTGTGAACATTTTACATGGGAACTGGCTCGAAATGAATCCAGATAAAGTCAGGGTTAGAAGTTTGTGTTTATACATGAAGGTAACCCCTGAAATTTGTGGGAATTTGCATGTGTTTTGTGCACGTGTGAATTGGGCTCTAAAGTCTGTCCGTCATCTTGGGATAAGCTCACTATGTACTGTCTTCCCTACACTCCTTATATAGCAAGTGGGAAGCAGTGAACGAGAGAATGAGTTCAGACCATCACAATTATGAAAATCAATATCATCAATATCATTAAGTGCGTGGATGCTCATGAAGGAGCTGGGTCTTAAGCTTTTTCTTAAAGATGCAAAGGGACTCTGCAAATCGGATGGAGTTCGGTAGCTCCTTCCACCACCAGCGGGCAGCAGAGGAGAGCAGTGTAGCTAGAGACTTATGGCCCAGGATCAGACCAAGGGGAAACCCACAGTGTTGGAAAAACGAAGCTAATGCGGATGTGCAAAATCCAGCAATTTGTCGAGAGTCCACTTGAGGCTGGCTGCGGAAGTATCTGCAGTCACATACACACCACATTCAAAAATGCCAGTTTTTACAGCAGAAATGAACATGTTAACAGCCTGGTACAAACAACGACATTGGTCTGATTAGTTATTGTCCTCATGGGAACACATTGTACAGGGGGTGAATTTTCATTCCATTTTGATTTTATGAATGATAGCCTACGTGTTATCCATAGTTAGGCGCATAGCTGACCTTATTGACAGATGGGCGTGATGTAACTGTTTGACAGGAGGCTTAAAAACCTCCTTAGCGAGCTCTCAGTCTGTCATTAGGTAGACTGAAAGTTAGACTGAGACAGGATTTCCAGCATGAGCGATGAGCCTCCAGAGCCCCCTCCAGTAACAGATGGATGACGTCACTCAGGCTCCGTCTATTAATATTTACGGTATATGGTTTAGACGCCTTTAATTGGCAGAGCGTAGTGGGCAAGAAGGAGTGTTTTTGTGGCTGTTTAGTAAGTGAGGGGCAGAATTTATATTTGATGTGAGCAGTAACTGGGAGCCAGTGGAGGGACTCTCCTCACATCTTAAATTGTTGTTTTCACACATATCTCTAAATAATAAGATAAGAATAAAGCAGGCACTATAAATTAATTACTTAACTTTGAAGGTACTGTAAGCTTTTGTTTGTTTTTGCACTAAGCTAAGCTAAACTAAACTAAGCTAAGCTAAGCTGACCTGCTGCAAGCTTTAATATAAAGACTAAAATTGGTATCAATACTCTTATCCGGCTCCCAGCAGGAACACAAATAAGCATTTCCCCCAAAATGTCAAACTATTCCTCTCAATACAACATGGTATTTACAAACTTACACCTCAATATGTCACGGAGAATATATGAGCACAACCACAAGGCAAAGCAGAAAAAGAATGTGACCATGAGACTAACAGATTCACTCTCTGAACAATAACAAAAAGTTGTTGTTAATCTTTTTCTTTCGGGCTGCTAATGTGAGAAAAGCAGAAAACGATCCGTCAACAAACACCGGGGGACAAAGTTAATGGGCGACAACACGGATAGATGATGAGGGAAAAACAGGAAAAGACTTTGCCCAAGGAGTTTTCACATTATTCTGCATATGTCTGAATATCTGTCATTGTCAGTCAGAGCTCCGTTTGCTTGCTAACGAGGCCAAAATGAAGAGCTCAGAGTCCTCACCAGCTCTGCTGAATCGTGACATGAAATAGTGCAGGAGTGGCGTTCTGCTTCATTGATTGGAGAAGTAATGATACATGATTACGGTCAGACAGGGAGCTGGCTGTTAGCTGGTGCTCAGGGGCACGGTCACTGCTGGGCTTTTCACAAACTGCTGTCAGTGTGTTGCTCGCTGCACGGCTGATTGATTAAATATGAATTGGTGTTGGTTTTTTGGGCGCTTTTTCTGAATCTACACCTCTCATTGTCAGCCACAGCTCCAGGTACGGCTGCACTTCCTCTGACTCCCAAAACTTCACAGCTAATCAGTGGAAAGCTGTCAGTTATTGTGTAGGAGCTTGCATAACGGTGGGGGGATTTCAGCAGGAGATTTCAGGATTGCAGCTAATCTCAGGCACAAATGAGCGCAGGCTTACTTCTGAAATAAAGAGTGCTCATCCAGAGAGTGAGGCAATACACAGCAAAAAACTAATTAAGAACAATTCCATTTTAGTGGGCACAGACAGTTTCAGCAGAAGTCTTTTTTTCTTCAGAATTATTCACAGGAGGCGTTATTGATGATTCGCCACATTCGGCAATTTTCCCACCATTCTCCTCCTCCATTATTCATCCACCTCTACTTTTTAATCTCCTGTGAGCTGACTCAGAACTCTACTTCCATTTGCAGACTGTTCCTCCTCTATGCTCATGTCTGTAGCATTGATTAAATGGACCCCAGTGGGCAGGGGATTACATCGGGGTCTATTTGAAATGGCATTTCTACAGTGTTTTTCCATTACTGAGCATACTATTGGAATTTAGATAAACTGAGTCTGGGTAAGCTGTGTTGATTTCTGAGTTTATTTGCCTGGCTCACATGGGGTCCATTTGCAGCAATTTAACAATTACAGGCTTTGGCGTGTTTGCTAATTTTTCTATGTTCACATCCCTCACCAGCCTAGAGCGCAGCCAACCGGGCTCCCACAGGAAGGCAGAGGAGAGGACGAGGGAGTAGTGGAGGCAGTAAATGAATACAGACAATTGTTTTTCATCAGCTGAGATGGAGCAGGAACGTGATCAAACATGACTGAGACAAATTAGATAACAGAGTTTGGAGAGTGAAAGACATTGTGCCATGCTGCGTGTGTCTTGTAAACACATTTGTGGTTCTGTATGAGCTTAAAACTGTTTTTTTTTTTACAGCCTATATCACAAGAGAGGGAGTGCTGTCGTACAGAATATCAGCACAACTTTGAGTTGGTAATAGAAGCACAGCACGACGGGGTCTGAGTAAACTTTAGTAAACACAGCAGAAATTAACTTCAGGGTTAACTCTGGGGCCAACACTACGAAGAAAATGAAATATATTTGTGAAGATATTCATCAACCTTCATCAGAGAATGATTAAAGAACTGAAACCTTGTACCCAAATGACTTATAAAGTAAAACATGCATGCATATTTCAGTAACATTCTTATATTATTTTTTATCAGCACCAGGTGTTAATATTGTCAGATTTTATTGTGTACGAATGATGGGAAGTGATATTATAAGTCTCAATTTGCACATTCACACTCACCATTTTTTCTACAACCACTTGTTCTTCCTGTATTTGCTGTTGCAGTTGTGGTGATTTTAGTCTGGGTGATAAGTTCAAATGTTTCATTTTTTCCTGATTTCAAAGTTTTGTCTGGGATTGTAAAATATGACTATCTGCTGATGGTTAGACTTGTTCATTTTTTTTGATTGGTCATGAGCTGGAAAGAATACTCCTTCATGTACACGCACTTCTAGAAACCCTCGGGCGACTTTTCAAGTTGATAACCAGCTTCACAGGATCTTAGCTGTCAGGGAACGTGAAGCCAGATAACCAAGAGGATGGGGTATGTTGGGTATGTTGAACTTGCTCCGTAGTAGTTAAAGCGCCTGGTCTGTTGCCAAGCAACAACTATAACTGTTTTCCTGTAATCTTGCTACTATGAGTCTGTTTATATCAAACTGTTCATAGTTCAATTAAAATGTTATTTGATGAAATACATGGTTTACAGTTAGATACATTTTATTATTTAGAACACCTGAGGAGGAGTGCCAGATATTTAAGAGCCTATGATGTTGTGCTTTATATCAGCACTCAGGAAATTCCTCTTGTCCAGTCAAATGAAGATCTAACTACTACATTATAATGAATGACTTTTCCCTCCTTCGGAGACCTAGTTTCCCAGTAAAGAACCACCCTGTGTGAGATTGTGTTCTTTAGAGGTGTGTCAGAAGACGGTTTGCCCGCTGAATACATTGTGTTCATGCATGAGCTTCCATCTTGTAATTATTGTTCTAGATGAGAAACGTGACACCCAACGCTTTTTCTACAACAATTATTAACACATGCTAATGTTCTGTAGCTGGAAGCCTGAGGCACCACTGACCTCTTCATCACATGTTATATTCCTCAACAAGTGGCTCCTTCCTGCCACAGATGGAGTAATTGGGGTCAGAAGTGTTTGCGTCGTACACAGTAAAAACTGTCTGTTCCGATGTGTCCCCGCTTGGTTTGGCAGTCACTCTAGCAGCTGAAAAGGTCCACACTTTAACAAAGTATTTCCTCACCCTGCACAACCTGCAAAATGATTTGACTCAAGCAGCAGCATCCTCCACTTCAGGTTTTAAATTATCAAGCTTGCTGAGCAGATCGCTGCAGAGGCCACTCACGTGTCTCGTGTCTTCCCCCCCCCCCCCCCCCCCCCCGAGGCTACTTCAACCTGTACAAATGTTCTGTGACCTTTTCTGTTCCCACTATGGACTCCCAATTATCAGCAACACCAAAAATAAGCCCAGAATATGAATTCTTAGGTGTTAATAATCACACCAACAGTATATTAGTAAAGGAGAATAGGTGGCTATTCTGAGGTATTGAAGATGTATTATTGACAAAAAAATCTAATAGCCATGTAGCCACTACATTTACTTATCCTTAATGTCGTTTTATTGTCTCACATCTGCAGAAATAACTGTCTCTATCTAATTGAGGGCGTGAGTGTTGTGTACTGTGTAAGACTTTGTCATCATAATCACAGTCAGCAGTGTTTGCATGTTATCTCTCACTGTCAGACAAACGTTCTGCACTGCAGGTTTGATTGACTGATATCTGCATTTCAAACATTTTAATACATCAAAAGCACATTACCGAACAAGAAAATCAATACAAATATGGAACTGTAAAATTCCAGATGAATATCACATTAAATTGTCCTCTTCTCTGTATCTATTTAAAAGGTTTCTTTAAATAAAAAATAAAAATAGAATCTATGTATTGCTTTGTTAGAGTTTCAGGTTTAAACTGTTCCACAAATCGATCCCACAGATTGATTTACACTTCGTCTTCATTAGGGTGGGAGCTCAGAGTTTCTTTAAGGTTTAGGGTCAGATAAGGTATTCTCCTCTCTGTTGAAAAACAGTTTTTGAATATTACTTGAAAGTAGGCTAGTTGCAATGTCCAAATGTGAAAATGCTTGATTACAAGTAGACTGTTATTGGACAGTTGAAGGACAGAAGTGCTGCGGCAAAAGTGAACCTGAACCTAGAGTTTATTTTTATTTTTTGGCCACAAGGGGGCAGTCTGTAGCAGTTCTGAGAGTAAAGATAATCGATGATGCAGTGACGCTGAGCTTTATAACCTATTTAAGCTCCTTATTTTGGTTGTTTGGTACATTTATTTTTCAGTTCAGTCTTAGTGATGCCAACAGCAGGCAGCTGAATTCTAACCAAAAATCAAAAAACAAAAACATCCATTGTACTCAACATGAAGAAACAGTCATCAACAAGGGAATTTAGATTTTGTCTGAGGATTTGGTGGAGACCAAAAACAGAGAAAAAAACAGAATTAAAAAATGAGCGAGTCAGACAAAGTCGAGAACAATCCTACTCTTGATGAATTAATTGATTATTTATTAAATTATCAAATCATTATCAAACCCCCCTCTTCTATAACATGTGAGTCAAAGATACGATACATTTTTACAAAGTTGTATTTAATAAATCTTTATTTTGCTCAGGATGAGATCTTTTGCATTAAATGCTTACTTCATCATATTCTTATTTATAATCCAAAAAGAGGATTGTTTGACATGGTGCCCTCTACCTGAAAGGTTATTGGTGGAGTGGTATCTTTTTCTAGTGAAGTTATGTATAGCCTTTCACCTCACAGACACTGACATTAGAATGTGAACCACATGCATTGCAAAAGTGTACCTGTGCTCTTCCTTTACTTACATCCCAATAAATGCTTAGTGAGGGTTAGATATATTACATTTATTGCTAATGTTTTGACATCTTAGTGTTTGACTTTAACTGACCTTACACAAAATACGGTATTACACTTGTACAACTACCGTCATTTGGTTAAATAAAGACATACTTTGCTTTTGGCTAATTTTGTAGTAAAAAGAATTAGTTAATATGGCTATTTTTTAGATCATTATGATACATTCATTGTTTTTTTGTCTCACACTGTCATCTATTTCTCCCAGAGAGGCTCCAATCACAACCTCATGGGCATCAGCTTGGTGTACAAAAGCCACAGTGTCAATCTGTGGGTCGAAGACTCTGAAACCTTTTCATAATGAGGTCAGGATGATGCCACGTGCCTTGTGAGTGTGGGTGCTTGCTTGAGTGTGAGTGTGTGTGTGTGTGTGTGTGTGTGTGTGTGTGTGTGTGTGTGTGTGTGTCTGTGTCTGTGTCTGTGTCTGTGTCTGTGTGTGTGTTTGTGTGTGAGTCAAACCCCTTGAGTAAGGTTCATTTCATCATGTTTGAGCGGATTAGTGGGACCAAACCCCTCCGAGGATTTCATGCTGCAGAAACTTGTGTGTAGCAGAAACGACTGCACAGCCAAATTTAAAGGTAGTTGTGATGATGAAGAGGGGTTGTGACTGTCTGCCCCCTCCGAACCCTCCAATCCTCCTCATCCCTGCGACGGGTGGTGACACCGAGCAAGGAGAGTGAGCAGGCTGCCACACAAACTGAGATTTATCTGGCACGAGGACACAGGAAATATTACATAATGACGCAACCTTCTGCAGGCTTCAGCAGGTATACAGTATTCTACGTCCCTATAGAGGAGGGTCTGTCACTCATGGAACAGGAGCTCCTCCTAGTGGAAGATGAAGTGCAACAACTAGACTCCATACTTATTCTGAGCAGGTTTTTAATGGAGGCCATTCACATTGGAAAATGACTACTGAATGACAAATTAGTGATCTCAAAACAATGAGTTTGCATAATGAACCCACTTGATTTTGGAGTGTGCTCATAATGCTGCCCATCATTTAAATGCACATTACACAATGACACAAAAAGAAGCTACTCACAGCAACAACAAATTAAAGTGTGAAGATGTGGATGGAACAGGTCTCGGAGTATCTACTAAAATAACTGAAGTCTAACAGATCATTGATGAGAGAAATTGCAACAGAATGATTGAGGTTGTCTGTGAAGGCTGATCTATAGATTAGATTAGATAGATTTACTTTATTGATTCCTGCAAGGGGAAATTTCTGTTTTTACACGCTGTAAGTCATGAACACAAACATAGGCTGAAATATACACACACATGCAGAAACAGGATCCTATGGACATGCACTAATGGAGAGATGTCAGAGTGACGGGGTGGCCCACAGCGGGCGCTCCTGAGCTGATGGTGGGGAGGGGGTTCGGTGCCTTGCTCAAGGGCACCTCGGCAGTGCTCAGGAAGTGATCTGGCACCTCTCCAGCTACCAGACCAACTTCCATGTTTGGTCCGCACCGGGACTTGAACAGGCGACCCTCCCGTTCCCAACCCAAGTCCCTACAGACTGAGCTACTGCCGCCCCATCTATATGTTATATATCTATAACAATACACAAGTCTGCCAATTTTTTTGTGGAGCTAAACTGGCTACATCATCACAGCTGGCGGCTGTGGCTCAGTGGTAGAGTCAGTCATCTCTTAAGAAGAAGGTTGGGGGTTCAATCCCCAGCTCCTGCAGCTACATGTCTGATGTGTCCTTGGCCAAGACATTTAACCCCAAGATGCTTAGTCAGCGTTGGATCAAAAGCAGTTTGAGTAGTCAGAAGACTGGGAGAGTGCTTCTGTTAGCAGGCTAATGTTAGAGTGATCTAAAGACACTTGACATCCAAATAAGCAGTGAGTAGGCTCTGCCATTCTTTTTTTTCTCTAGTCCTTGACTGAAACAGCTTTATACGCAAGAAGAGGAGTCAGACATCCCGTCCATGTAAACATGATGTAAACACGACCTAAAAACAATACAGCTCACGCTTCTCATTAGACATTCATGACTCAGAGAGACATTTACATAGGATATATTTGATTTCTGCTATATTTATGTGTACAATTTTGCACATTCTTCCTCTAATAATGTTTGTCTTTTTTAAACAGCAGCGTACAAATTAAGCCCCGTGTTTTCCAATATCTAGACTTCTGTAGAAATTCAGGTAACAAAGGGGAAGAGAAACCTTTAAGAAGATCCATAAAAGAAGCTCCTGGGACTAAAAGTCTACTACTTTAGGTGGAAAAGTAGCTTTATACTTCTGATTCTCTCTTTGTATACACCCTAAATGGAAATAGTTTCCGTTCTTTTATTTCCTGCATGCAGATTATTCTCTATGATACATTTAGTGCTGCTACGACACAACCAGGAGCATCTGAAAGAGCAGAAACACACCAGCTAAGTAAACTGAATTTCATCTGTTATTAATGAGTCATCTATGACAAATCTGTCTGAAGGGTGTCCTGAAGTAGCTTTCCCCAGTATTGAAGTAAGCAGTATTACTGGCACTCGTGCTACATGCTCTACTGTAAACTGTGCCTGAATCTATAAACAGCATATCTCAAAGTTTGGAGAGTACTACAACAGAAAGTCACTGCTGCTCAGCAGCACTGACAGAAAGTCTAACATCCCTGCAAAAGAGGAGATCAATTTAAGTCTGGATTACACAGTTTGGAGCTGTTGAGGAGGAGAGACAGCAGATGCATGCCAGCTGCAGTTTATTTTTTTTACAGTATGCCTATGAATTTAAGGTCAAGGGAGGACATATTGATTGCTCCTGTTCAGGGCCATACAATGTTTTCAGTTCTAATAACAGATGCAGGCTTTATTTGAAATGTATAATCTGAACACCTGTCATGAATTGAAATAATGCAAAACATATTGTGTAGCGCCACAGCAGCTGTCCGTCAGCGCGACACACATTTACAATTCATTATCTAATATTGATTTTTATGCTGTCAAGATGAAATCTTGTTTGTTTGTTTTTTAGAAGTCAGGACAGCTGTGATAGTTGTATGGGTTGACATAATAATAATAATAATGATAATAACTTTATTTATATAGCACCTTTTAAAAACACAGGTTTACAAAGTGCTTTGACAAACAAGAACAAAGCAAACTAAACCAAACACAGAAGAACATTAACAACAGCAAGAACATAACAAATGCAAAATACTAAAAATAATTAAATACAATTCAACAGAAAAGAACCCAAAGTGCACGATACCCAACAGACATATATAACCCGACCATCACAAGAACCATGATAAGAACCCAGGCAACACAAGAACCATGATAAGAACCCAGGCAACACAAGAACCCAACAACACGAGCTGAGACCAAGAGGACCAAAGATTTAAAAATATGTAAGAAACTAAAAGAGCTGAAAAAAAAGATAACAGCAATAAGAAGGTAAGAGCAGTAAAAGAAATAGAAACAAGTGGTTAAAGGATCAAAAAACCCAAAACTATAATATTAATAAAAATAAAAAGTAAATATAAATATGAAATATAAATAGCAAAGTAAGTAAGATAAGAAATTATCAAGTTAAAACATAAGAGGAGATTAAGATATGAACATAAATACGAGATAAGAGCATAAATAAAAGAACAGTAAGAAGTAAAAGAAGATAAAAAAATAGTAAAACCAGTAAGAAAAGACATTAAGAAGACGACATCACATAAAAGCAAGTCAATGAATGATTTGTGAATTTAACATTGAATTCTGGCCTGACTCCCACATTAAGTGGTGCTTCGGAGATTTTAAAGAATAGACCCGTAGTTAATAGTAAAAATAAACCTTAGCTTCGGTTTGTGGGAGTGAACGCACAATAAGGCTAATTATATGTCATTGAGGATCTTTATTTTCATTATTATCAGTTTCATTCTGACAGCAAAGTCCAATTTTCATGTCAGCCCAATGACGGAATCTGACATCAACTCATGGTCAGATTTTGACGTCAGGCCAACGTTGTCAGCTCTACTTAACGCTAAACTTAAAGGCCTACCTTTAAACTGCCTACCTTGTCTGGTCAAAACAAATACAATCCGGACAAGAATCTAAACGTAGAAGAAGTACATACTGTCTGCTGCATTGTTGTCAGAGAACCCAGCACTTCAACAAAGCAAGGTTTTTTTGTGGTAATTTTATGATTTCATTCAGTACAGTATCTTACATATTGGTCCTTTAGCATCTTTTTTTTCCCAACATACCTGTTGATTTTTACATACACACACCCTTCAATCAATCAATCAATCAATCTTTATATGTATGGCACCTACTGTATATAACAAATGTCATCTCAAGAAACTTTACAGAAAGAACAGGTCAAACCCGAAACCAGAGGGAAATAGTCCAACGTCTGTTAAAACAGACCTTAAAAGACACTTAAGAGTTAGGAACCGTCTGTACTCTTTGTTTCCTCCACTATCCATCTGGCAGCCTCTCCTCTGAGGACACAGTGTTATAAGCGCTCAGATGAGCCCAGTGTGACACAGGAAACTCTCCTGCAGCCTCTGCAACCATGGCTCCATCCATTAATGGACTCAGTGATGGAGGCATGCTGCTTGGATTTGATGGTGTAGGCAGAGTGCTCATTGATTGACTCAAAAGTTATCTTACACATATGCTTGAAAAACTGTGTTTCAGATAGAAAGAATGAACGAGTGCTCTTAACATTTAGATTTATAAGAAGTTGAAGCTTTCACTGCTCGAAAAAGTGAGTAAATCTGAAAAATGACCGTTTTCCCCTTCACTTTGAAAAGGACAATGCTGTGAGTGTTTTAAGGGAAAGAGTTCCATTCATCTTTTTTAAGTTATTATTGAAAAGGGAAGTGGTGATTAAATCAAGTGAATAGAAAAATAATAGATGGAATGACCTCAACATTAAGTCGTTCATAGAGTTAATTACATCCGGAAGTCATTTTAAATGGGGATCAACTGTATACAACAATATGTCAGTTAAGCCTCTGTGGTGGTTGGAAAATATTTGAAAGCTTCTGATATAGCCTGTTCCTACTGCCTATCCAGACGAATGACATCAGATATCAATACTTCCTCTTTCTTCCTCTGGTCATTGATTAAAGTCTTTCCGACATTTTCCATGTCTATGATTTGTTGCTGCACTAACATACAGATAGTTGAACAGCTTAATTGTTCTTTGATGACAGCCGATGGGTTCCTGGACGCATTCCACCTTCTGCATTTACATGCAAATAACTGTTTACAGACTTTAATACATATTAAACCTGTTTTGTTCTATCTGCCAAAAGGGGGAAACTTCACTGGTTGCAAAGAAAAATAAAGATACTCAACTATAACGACTACACTTCTTACTATGCATAACACTAATGGTGTTTTTTTTTTGCGCCTACAACCTCAATGTCACAGTGCTCCTTACTGTTTCCACAGATAACAAAAGTGACCTGCAAAATACCGCTTTCCCTATAGTGGCCATTACGTCTGTTTTAAATTGCTCTGTATGCTTTTTATTCAGGAAATGTCTCAAAGAAAATGCAAAAACAATGTTGAGCTAATGTGTCTCTAGACCTGGAAATTGTCATAAACAAGTCCGGGTGCATTATATCGTCTTCCAGTGCAAGGTGAGGATTAGTTTCTCTTCTGCCAGTGTAGTTGAAAAAGTTTATATCTGGAGTCCTTCATGATTTTAATTGTTCTCTGAGGGAGAAGTGAAATTGACGACAATGGCAGAGTTCCAAAAGTTAAAATCTCTTTTCGACTGAGAAAGACTTACCACCGCCGTTTGGAAAATAGGCACTGCCAGCGCAAACATTTTTTTAGTGGACACAGAGCCTTATTTCCCCCAAGTTAACATTTCACTTACTCGGGTTTGTCTTTTATGAATGAAAATGTAAGACATGTATTTACAGGTGTTACTAATCTGACTGTAAGCAGGCATGTTGTGGCTGTTTGACAGGAGGCTCATGACTCGCCTCAGCTCCACCTCTTTGCCTCTCACTTGGTTGACCAAAACAATGTGGTTGAAAAAGCATTTCCAACATGATGACCCCCATCGTTGGGCCTCAACACTAGGCATCAGAATCCAAAGGGGGACATCACTTAGACCGCGTCCATGTTTTCTACAGTCTATATCACAGTGACCACGTCCACTTCTGATATACAGTCTATGAATTAGACCGAGACCTTAGTCATACCTGAAATGTTCTTTTTGTTGAGGGTTTATTCAGGTGAAGGTGGAGCCCAAGAATAGCTGTACAATTAATATAAATCCTTCAGACATAAATCCTCGCAATATGTGTTCTTAAACGAAGCTGCAGAGAAAAGATGCTGGCATGGAGGAAAAGTCACACTGTGAGCCCACGTCAGCAGCTGCATGCGCGCCTGTGAGTCTGCCTCACGCATGACACTTTGCCTTGTTTAATATTCTACAGGGTAATCTATTTCAACAAGAGCATCTAGAGCAGTCACTCTGCATCGTTAGACTCATTTATTTAGAAAGGCAGTGGAAAGTATGACAGAGAGGGAACCCTCACTGTGTAAACCAGAG